>NW_008350535.1:358762-364605 GCF_000622305.1 Nannospalax galili
ATTAAATATTTCAAAAATGGGTTAAAGTTGGTTGTGGGATGTTGGAACCCCATCTTTGTCACAGTACATGTGGGGCTAAAGCAGAATGCTAGCTTGAGTTCATGAGTGTCAGACCAGTCTGGGAAACACAGTGACACCCTGTTCAAGAAAAGAGACGAGAGAGAGAGAGAGAGAGAGAGAGAGAGAGAGAGAGAGAGACAGAGAATTGGACATAAATGGATCCCCACTTAAGCAGAACAGTGACTACCTCTAGAGGTTGAATTTACTCACATCAAAAGTACTTGCCTCTCTTGAAACTTGTTTCTTGTGCAGGACCTCTTGTTTTTGCATGGTTTCCTGCTGCTGGCTATTAAGATTGTCTTTTTTTTCTTTAAAGATGATATTTATCAAGATAAAAATATGAAATCATGGAAAAGCAACCCAAAGGAACAGATTCCTCATGGGATGGGGTCTACTAGGGAGGAATACAGAAAAGAAATTGTCTTAGAAAATCTTTTCTGTGTAGGTGATAAGTTTTCAAGTAAAAAATGGATTGGGAGAAGGACACGATTATAAGTCTCTCCCATAACTACTCACTTAGGCTAATCCTCCAGTTTCTTTGGGTTGACTTTGACATCAGTCAAATCAAATATATATGCACTCCTTCTCATTAATAAGCCTAAAAATTTCTAACATGACACATTTTATTCTACAATTTAGGAAATACTTGAATGCTAGATTAGCATATGGGAAGAAATTATAATTTTATCATGCCACATTGAAATATTTAAATATGAAATTGGACATTATTCCTTCCCTACATTTACCATAGGGATGCTCCTGATTATTCCAGTGAGGTTTTAAAGGGATTTTTATTCCACATTCCTTCTAGGACTTCCTGCACCAGTTGGGAAGGGAAGGGAAGGAAAGGGAGGGGAAAGAGAGGGAGGGAAATCTGTTAGCTTGTAAGCTCAGGAACAGAGCAGGCTGGATTAGGTTCTAGGGAATATTCCAGAGTCGACTGCATTGATATTAATTCTATCCCTTAACATTAGGATTATAAAGACATCATATTATAATAAATTCAGCTCATACTAGTAGGTACAGGTGAGAAAGAAGTATGTAAACCATGCTTCTTTCTAGTTTTTGCCTGTTGAATCTATAAAAAAGCAGTTTTAACAAGGAAGGTAAGAGACAAGAGAAAAGAGGGCAGACCTTGTTGGGTACCACTTTTCCTGTGGGTGGTACTTAGTAGTAGAGTTGAGAATATTACAATAGGTATGTTTGCATTTACCAAGTATAAAAATAGGATTAAAAATAGGAATTAAGCTGGGCGTGGTGGCACATGCCTTTAATCCCAGCACTCGGGAGGCAGAGGCAGGCAGATTTCTGTGAGTTCAAGGCCTGCCTGGTCTCCATGGTGAATCCAGGACAGCTGGGGCTACAGGGAGACCCTGCCTCAAAAAGACCAAAAAAAAAGTAGAAATTAAATTAGAGAAATTAAAAATTCACAGAACATGAACCTCTTTAAAGAGCTGTGGATACACGTGGTTAATGGCTTCACAGAAATTAAATTAGAGAAATTAAAAATTCACAGAGAGAACATGAACCTCTTTAAAGAGCTGTGGATACACGTGGTTAATGGCTTCACCTGAGAGCCACAGATAATTAAAATATTTCATTTCATTTTCTATCTTACTTTCTAGACAAAAGTGCATGTACACACACAAACAAATTAGTTAACCATCTGCCCCCAAATCACTGAGCATAAATACAAGCTGTTACTCAGTATATCTGATAAATGTTCAAAAGTGTGTTTCAGTCCTCTGTGGGTATCACTGAAAGGTGAGAGAGAGAGCATGGGAGACAAAGGGAGGATGGGAAAGTCTGTGGTATCTCACAAGCAACATATACACTCCAGCCGGCTAGGTTTGGAATTAAAGTATTACCTAGTGCCAATGCAGATGAAAGTTTTGATTTTCTCATTGGACTTTGCTCATAGTTGTTTAATATTATCTCTTACCGGGGAGGCTGAATGGAGGAGAATTGTCTCCATTTGGCTTTGCTCATGGATGAGGATCTCTTGGTAGAGTGATTTGGATATAAAGATATTGCAGTTGACACTCAAAGATCTTGAGATGATTGCATTGGCAAGTGGATGAGCTGACGATGCCTCTTCAACCACTGCCAAACCCCCATTATACTGGCCCCACCTAGACTAGATTATCCAGTGGAGAAGTTTGTGAAGAATTTTAGGAGCCAGAATTCTTAGCTGGCTGTGGCGTCCACCAGCATTTGGTAGGCTAAGACAGGAGAATCTTGAGTTCAAGGTTAGCCTGGACTATATAGAGAAAGACCCTGCCTCAAAAAAATTTGTCTTGCTGTGTCCACATTCTTGTGATATCACATTGCTCTTGGGAACACATGGGCTTGTGCACACCAGAATGTGTGGAATGCATGTTGCAGCATACCCCATCCTATTAATATACTCTGAGAGGGTGCAGAAATGTTCAAGAGTGAAGCATCTCCATATGCCAGTGTTGTCTGAATACCTTATTCATCTATGAACAGTTCCCAATGTTTACTGATTGCCAACCACATGCCATACCCTGTGGTGGGCACTGGGCTAAATCAGGGAGTAAACAGAGATGTGAATTCCTTCAGCTCAGTGTTCCCTTGTGCTAGAAAATTGTCACCTTCCTCATCATAGTAGTCAGTGACTTGTCAAGGCCAAGTTCAGGTTCCTATAGTCCTTATGAAACTTCTGTTCACTAATGTTCCTAGAGTGCTTTCACTAGCATACATTTGGCACTTAATTACATCCTGTCTCTCCATCCTCAGTTTCTTCTGCTTCATCTGGCACAGCACTGGCCATGAAAATTGCTCAAAATGATTGCTCACTGACTGCTCTCTTTTCTATAGTGTTATTATTATATTAATGAGTAGGGCAGTGAGAAAGAAGATGCTGTCACCACATATAACTGGAAAAGGCGTGTTAAAGACTGAACATCTGGTAAGAACAGCCTGATCTACTATAGGAAGGAAAAAAAAATAAAGCTCACCTGTCAAAACAGAGTAACAAAGGTTCAGCAAACTGTTCCAGTTTTGTAAGAAAGATAATAGCCCTCCTGAATTTGGTTGGAAAAACCAATATTTGCATCTAAAATGTGTATAGTTAGGCTGTTAGGAAATATCTTTCAGTCTTATTTTTTTTGTTTTTTAACTTTTAATAAGTGCCTGCAAATAAGAGCATACAAATATGTTTTCTATGCCAAAGCAATAAAAGGATGTATTAACAAAAGCATATCCCTGCCAAAAGGATTCTGGTTTGGTGTCTATCACACAAGTTATCTCCTCTGAAAAGTGGCTGTCTTCACAGTCACTGTAGTGGTGCTCAGAGCAGGTACCTGTGATTTTTTTTGGGGGGGTTCTAGGTTTTATGTTTATCATCTGAGTGTTTTGTTTTGCTATGACCAATTAAAGATAAGGGTTGATAATGTCCCATTATTATGTAGTCATGTAGAGGATGAATTTCTCTTTTAGACAAATGCAATGAAAGACCTTTATTCTCTTCCAGTTTCTCCTCCAACTAATCTATCCTCTAAAAGCTATAGGGGCATAGCATCTTAAAAACTCTAAGAAAATATTTTCACAGCCAAAGTACATTCCATTAGAATTTGCAACCAAAAAAGAGAAGAGATAAGAAGTTCAGGGAGAGGATTTGCAAAAATCAGCCCCCTTTTCTGCTCTTCTGTGGGGTATGGCTCTACCCTAATATTCAACACAACCCACCCATGCAGACTCACCTCCAGTTCAAGGATGAGACTACTGCAGCTTTCTGACTGAGTTGCATCATTATATTTGTAAAGATAAGCCAATCTATTTGAATCAGAATGAATAAATTTCTAAATTGTCAGAGTTGCCCATTAGTATTTAAATTAATTGCCTCATAGTAATGAATCAGCCTAATTTAAAAAGACTGAAATCAGGGAAGAAGAGGTGGCCATATTAACATTCTCTAAATGAAGCAAGTCACTTTCAGAACAATAAAAAGCATCTATATTGAATGTATTTGAACCTAGTATATTTTAACAAAGGTTAATGGTACCTTGCATATATGACACATTAGGTGCTTATTGTATTTCCCAAGTAATGGATATTTTCACTGCCAAGCATCAACTTGTCAGAGAGAGTTAAAAATGATGAAATGGTTAAGACCATGTACCTGAGGTCAGACAGCTAGAAAGTCACCTTACTACCTGCAAAGATTTGGAGAATTTGGAAATTTCTGTAGTGGGTTAATGGTGATCCCCCCGCCCCCAAATGGTACTTACATGCCTTAACATTCAGAACCTATGCATACAACTTTATTTTCAAGACTTGTTATGGTTGCAATTAAATTAAAAATCTAGAGAAGAAATTACCCAAGTAGGTCCTGAATCCAAGAAGAAAAGGTGAGGGAGAGTTGGGAGAAACACACAGAGCATAAGGCAGTGTGAGGATGAAGACAGCAAAGGGGGTGATGCACTCATCAGACAATGAACACTTAGGACCATGAGAAGCTGAACGAGGCAGGTACGTGTACAGAGACACAGCCAAACCTTCACTTTGGACTTTGGATCACCAGAACCATCATAGAAGACATTCGTTCCAGGACACCACGTTTGCGGCAAGTTATGACGGCAACATTGGTAAACCAATATAATCCCCCTAATGAGGAATTTCCTCAGCCACAAAATGGAGATAATAATGACAACAATAATGACATCAACCTCTAAGCGTTACACTGAGGACCAAGACATGTTAACATGAATAAAGAACCTAGACATTGCATGTGTTCAGTGACTTAGGAAGTACTGTCATTGGTGTTCAGCAAACTAATTTTGTAATAATCGAATTGGATGACTATTACATTTTTATAATATAATCCTTTTTATTGCATTTTTTTTCTAATTTCATACAATATATTTTGATCATATTTAGATCCCCTTCACAATCTATATCATTCTTAATGCCTCCCCAACCTGATTTCATGTATTAAAGTCTTTTTGAGTCAAATTTGTGTTCCCAAATGCCCTTTCGGGGGGGGGGGCTCCTTCCACTGGAGCCTGGTTAACCCATCTAGTGTTCCTTTTTTTTTTTTTAAAAAAAAATCATTATTTTTTTAATTAATAATATCTTCGTGATTAGAAGAAGCATTTCACTACAGCTTTAACATATTCAGTAACACACTCCAGAGCAAGAGTACATTTCTTTCACAAGTGGGTACAAGTTTCTAGGTTCACAGTTGAGTTAATACAGTTGTAAAATATCGAACTCAGTATAAGCCCTGTAAGATATAAAATTGAATGAGTTTTTGTCCTCTAAAAAAGATCTCCATTTCATTTTAGAATATATTGTTCCTTGCAGAAAGACTCATTGTTTTTGCTACTAACACTGAGATGTTGGAGCATGCATCTCTAATCTGTGTGCATCTGATTATTACTAGTAATAATTGGTTGCACTTAGATCCTTGGCACCTGTGTATGTCTATGAAGTCATCGGGTAGATTTCAACAGTAATGTTTACCACCTCTATGAATTAGCATGACATAAATTTCCATGCTTCCTCCTCAAATATAATACGTTTAAAAAATTTGTTGATTTTTTTAATGTGTGTGTATATCACACAGAACATCCAAAACCATCTTATTCGACTATACACCCACTTCCCAGATGGCACCCTCCCATAGCCTCCCTCCCCCGACTAGAGCCCTTATACTCTGATATCCCTGCTACTGACTGCTGTGTTGTTGGAACCCCAGCCAATCCCCAATACTTGCCCTTCTGTTGAATCTAGTCAGCCTATCTAGAGGTCTTTGTTTT
>NW_008350535.1:364720-365870 GCF_000622305.1 Nannospalax galili
CATTGGTCACTCTGGCCAACAACTCAAAAAAAGGTATCTCCTATCTGGCATTGTTGCTTGTTATGTATAGCTATAGTCCAAAGCTATGCATATGAACTCTTAAGAAATTATATTGGCCCCTTTAATCTTTGGTTATACTTTCCTTTTGGGTGTTTAAGGCCATACAGTTAGCCCACATAAACCAATTTATTTTTACTCTCAAGGTCATTTGAGGATCTGTTCTTCAGGGGTCACATGGGCTTGGGAGGAGTCCCTGGCTCCTTTCTTTTACCAGTTCTGCCTATGTGAAGATAAGTCAAAGGCCCTACTCAACCATGGTTGGCTTTGCTTGGAAGCATGGAGGAAGTGATTCCTCTGTTGTGACCCTCCTCTGTGTAGACTGGACACTGGTTCAAGTTCATCTGGTGGGGTCTCCTCGGCCTCCTTGATCAAGAGGACAGGTGACCCACCACAATTACAGGACATTTTGAGAGATGCTCATAGTCCCCTGGAACTACTCGACCTAGGAGGCCAAGGAGCAAAAACTGACCTTTATGTCCCTCTGACCAAATTAGTATAGGCCTCAAAGTATATCTGTTAAACATCCAAGAAGGTTAGATCCACCAGCCTGGTACTTTTAATTACTGTGTGTCATGTAGCTAAATCTTGTGGAAAGACCAATTGTTCTCAGATAAACCTTACCCAGACATATATTTCTTGATCTGCTAATTTGTCAGTAGGTTGTAGGAGTAATATTGGTCCCTCTGGTTTTCAAAACTAACTAGGCATTATTTATCTATCCCATTGTCTCACCCCTCCACCATAGTTTTCCATCTTAAGGAAGCCCCATTATCCCCCTTTCTCCCTTAATAATACCCTTCTCCTATGGTCCTACATCTCTTGAGCTCCTTCTTTCCCTTTATCCCCTAAGTTCCTTGTATACCCTTCCCTGCCCCCTCCCTTAAACTAACCCAATTTTTGTCCATATCTCCCATATTAAAGCCTATTTTCTATTGTTCTCTTTCAGGTTCTTTCTTTTCTTTTACCTCCCTGTTTGCTTTCCATTATCCTGGTCCTGTAGTTATGTCTGGATACATACTCACTCATCAGGGTTTGGTTCTAGGATCCACATATGAGGGAGAACATATGTCGATTTTTTTTTCTGAGTCTG
>NW_008350535.1:366001-368369 GCF_000622305.1 Nannospalax galili
GGGTCAATATAGTAGGTTCATTTTTAGGTTTTTAAGAGTTCTCCACACTGTTATCCATAGGGGTTGCATGAGTTTGCAATTCCACCAGCAGTGAATGAGCGTTCCCCTTTTCTCCACATCCTTGCCAGCATTTGGTATCATTGGTTCTCTTGATCCTAGCCAGTCTTATTGGGGTAAGGTGATACCTTAGGGTGGTTTTAATTTGTATTTCCCTAATTACTAACAACATTGAACAGTTTGAGATGTTTCTTAGCCATCTTTATTTCTTCCTTTGAGAACTCTCTGTTTAGATCTTTAGCTCATCTTTTAATTGGGTCATTTGGATTCTCAATTCTGGGTGTTAAACCTCTGTCAGATATGTCACTGGTGAAGATTTTTTCCCATTCTGTGGGTTTTCTCTTCACTTTTTTGATTTCTTCTTTTGCTGTACAGAAGCATTTTAGTTTAATGAGGTCCCACTTATTGATTGCTGGCCCTAATTCCTGAGCAACTTCTGTCTATTTAAAAAAATCCTTTCCTACACATACATCTTGTAGGTTTTTTCCAATGTTTTCTTCTAACAGTTTCAGATTTTCAGGCTTTACATTGAGATCTTTGACCCATTTGGAATTGACTTTTGTGCAGGGTAAAAGATAGGGGTTTAGTTTCATTCTTCTACAGGTAGAGATCCAGTTTTGCCAGCACCATTTGCTGAACATGCTGTCTTTCCTCCAGTGAATATTCTTGGCCCCTTTGTCAAACATCAGGTGGCTGAAATTGCATTTACTCATATTTGGGTCTTCAATTTTGTTCCTTTGATCTATGGATCTATTTTTGTGCCAGTACCATGTTGTTCTTGTGACTATAGCTCTGTAATACACCTTAAAATCCAGTATAGTAATCCCCCTGGCATTGCTCTTAGTGCTCAGGGTTGTTTTAGCTATCTGAGGTCTTTTGTGCTTCCATATCAATCTTAGGATTTTTTTCCCCAATTCTATGAAAAATGTCATGCAGATTTTAAATGGCATTGCATTGAATCTATAAATGACTTTTGGTAGGATGGTCATTTTCACAATATTAATTCTTCCAGTCCATGAGCATGGGAGGTCATTCTATCTTCTGATGTCTTCCTCAATGTCCTTCTTTAAGGATTTTAAAATTTCATTGTAGAGCTCCTTAATGTCTTGGTCAGGTTTATTCCGAGGTATTTTATTATTTTTTTTTGCAGCTATTGTGAAGGGGAGTGCTCTTTCTCTCATTGCTTGTTATTGGTATATAGAAAGGCTACAGACTCTTTTTGGTTAATTTTGTAACCTGCTACTTTACTGAACTTGTTAATAATTTCTAGGAGTTTTCTGGTGGAATTTTTGGTGTTTCTTAGATATGATATCATACCATCTGCAAAAAGGGATAATTTGATCTCTTCTTTTCCAATTATTACTCTTAATTTCCTGCTCTTGTCTTAATGCTCTTGCAAGACTTTCATGCACTATGTTAAAGAGAAGTGGAGATAGTGGACAGCCTTGTCTGGTTCCTGATTTCAATGGGAATGCTTCCAGTTTTTCTCCATTTAGAATGATGTTGACTGTGGGTTTGTTATATGTGGCTTTAATTATGTTGAGGTATGTTCCCTCCAGTCCAATTCCCTCTAGGACTTTGAACATAAATGCATGTTGAATTTTGTCAAAGGCATTCTCTGCATCTATTGAGATGACCATGTGGTTCTTTTCTTTGAGCCCATTTATATGATTTATAACATTTATTGACTTACATATATTGAACCATCCCTGCATCTCTGGGATAAAGCTGAGTAGATCATGGTGGATGGTCTTTTTGATGTGTGTCTATATGCGGTTTTGCAAGTATCTTGTTGAGAGTTTTTGCATTTATGTTCATTAAGGATATGGGTCTATAGTTTTCTTTTTTGGTTGTATCTTTACCTGGCTTTGGTATTAGAGAGATGCTGGCTTCATGGAAAGAATTTGTAAGTTTTCCCCCCTTTTCTATCTTTTTGAATAAATTAAGTAGTATTGGATGAAGATCTTTAAATGTCTGGTAGAATTCTGCTGTATATCCGTCTGATCCTGGGCTTTTTTCAGTCGGGAGATTTTGTATTACTGTTTCAATTTCTTTTTGTGATATGGGTCCGTTTAAGCTGTTAATCTCTTCTTGGTTTAGTTTTGGTGTTTCCCATGCCTTTAGATATGCATCTATTTCTTTTAGGTTTTCAAATTCAGTAGCATATAGGTTTTTAAAGTATTCCCTTATAATGTTCTGTGTCTTTCTGGTGTCTGTAGTGATTTTTTCCCTTTCATCTCTGATTTTGTTGCTTTGGAGGTGCTCTTTCTTTCTTTTGTTTAACTGGGCTAGTGTTCTTTCAATTTTGTTT
>NW_008350535.1:368381-380768 GCF_000622305.1 Nannospalax galili
AAGAACCAGCTCTTGGTTTAGTTGATTCTTTGTACTGTTTTGTTTTGATTTCATTAATTTCTGCCCCAATTTTTGTTTTTTCTTCTTGTCTCCTGGGTTTGGGTTTCATTTGTTGTTGCTTTTCAAGTGTCTTGAGTTGATATGTTAAGTCATTTATTTGTGTTCTTTTGTGATTTTTTTGATGTAGGTACTTAGAGCTATATACTTCCCTCTAAGGACGGTTTTCAGCATGTCCCAGAGGTTTTGTTGTGTTGTATTGTCCTTTTTATTTAGTTCTAGGAATACTTTTATTTCTTTCTTAATTTCTCTTTTGACCCATTCATCATTTAAGAATATGTTTTTTAATCTCCATGTGTTCATGTGGTGATTAGTGCTTCTTGTGGTGTCGATTGCAAGCTTTATTGCATTGTGGTCTGAGAGAATGCGTGGAATTATTTCAGTCTTTTTGTATTTGTTGAGGTTTGTTTTGTGCCGCAGCATATGGTTGGTTTTGGAGAAATTTCCATGGGGTGCTGAGTAGAAAGTATGTCCTTTGGTGCTTGGGTGGAATACTTGGTAGATGTCTGTCAAGTCCATTTTATATATGGTATTGTTTAATTCAGATGTGTCTCTGTTAAGTCTCTGCCCTGTTGACCTATGTAATGGAGACAATGGGGTATTGAAGTCCCCTACTATTAATGAGTTGGGATTAATCTGGGTCTTAAAGTCCTGTAGTACTGTTTTTATGAAGTTGTGTGCATGAGAGTATGGTGAATATATGTTCATGATTGTAATATCTTTTTAATTTATTGTTCATTTGATCAGAATGATATTACAATCATGAACATATATTCACCAAACTCTGGTGCAAAAATTTCATAAAAAAAACTCTACTACAGGACTTTAAGACACACAGATTAATACTAATTCAGAAATACTAGGGGACTTTATCTGTTATCTCCATTAGACAAGTCAACTGAACAAAGAACAACAAAAGTTGGGTTTTGTTTCTTAATCCATTCATCTAATCTGTGTCTTTTGACTGGGGAGTTCAGTCCATTAATATTTAAAGTTATTAATGAAAGATGAGTATTCAATTGTGTCATTTTTATTTCTGATTACATCCTTTATATAGCTTTACTTTTCCACAGTTATACCTTTATTGAATTTCTTTCTGCAATCCCTTGGGTATAGTCATTCCTTTCTTTAGCTCTTTGTATTGCTTCCAGAACTCTCTGAAGGGCTGGTTTTGTGGACATGGATTCCTTCAGCCTATTTATGTCATGGAAGATTTTTCTTCCCCCTTTGACTATAATAGACATTTTGGCTGGGTATAGTAATCTGGGTTGGCATCTGTGTCCATTTAAAACTGGGAATACTTTGCTCTAGGCTCTTCTGGCTTTCATGATTTGCGCATTGAAAAATCAGCTGTAATCCTAATGTGTTTTCCTTTATATGTGGCTTGTTGTTTCTCTTGCAGCTTTCAGTATTGTGTCTGTTTTGTACATTTAGTGTTTTTAGTATGATGCGCTGTGGAGAGTTTCTTTTCTGGTCCTGTCTGTTTGCTGTTCTATGTGATTCTTGTATGTGTATGGGCATGCCTTTCTTTAATTTTGGGAAATTTTCTTACATGATTCTGTTGAAGATATGATTTCTTTGTTTGGGTGTTCTTTAAATTCACTGAATTCTTTTATCATGTTTATAATTGTTCTTTTGAGTTCCGTTTCCTGCATTATCTCTAGGGGATTCTCATTGTACTCCCCTGGAGGACTATTGGTATTTGGTGGGGATATGTTATTTTGGTTTTTCATGTTTTTTCATGTTATTATTTTTTCTCTGTGATTTTGACATGTGAATTTCTTTTGTAGTTTCTGATTCTTGTGTGAGACTCAAGTCTTCAAGTTTAGGTCTTTTTTTTGTAAACTTTATGTGTCTTTGTGGTTTACTTTTTGGGCATGAAAAGCTGGTTTGTCTAAGCTTCTGGTTCTCTCTTTTGATTTTGTATTGGAGTGGCCATATTACTTTTGTCTTCAGGAGTTCCCACAGATCCCTCATCCTAAGTCAGATGAGGATCAGTTCAGAAAATCCCTTATCCCAAGTCAGATGAGGATCAGATACTCTCAGGCTTTTTCCTAAGGTCTGGATCTCTCCAGGAAAGATTTTGGCCTCAGGAATTTGGGGGTTGAACTGGACTGGGAGCTGGGCCCAGGAAAGATGCTGGTTTAGGGCAACTGTTGGCCATGCCACCCAGAGAGGCAAAGGAAGATGGGGGTGGGAAGCAGCCGCAAGGGCCCTGAGGACTGCACTGAGGAATTGGGTTGGTTCTGGAGAGAGGCCTGTGCGTTAGAGAGAGGCTTGCATGTTGTGCAGGACCAGGGAAGCCCCCAATCTTTTTTTTTTTCAAATTCTTTTTTTAAATAAATAATTTATAGAGAATTTCATGTATGCATATAAGGTGTTTTAATCAAATACATGCCCACTCCCTCTCCTCCAACTCCTCCCATATCTCCCCATCACTTTTTTTCTGATAATCTCATGTATTCTTCTTTGATTTATTTTTTTTATTGGGCTTTTGGCTACTCTAACATTCCCCCTTTGAAGAGTTAACCCTAAAATCTTTTAAGGGATAGATAAAAGCTCCCAAATATTTTCAATATTTTTGGCTTTTGGAGCAGAGTATGTTGCTAAGAGGCCTAAGGACACTGTGACTTTTAGCCAAGAAACTGGCTACTTTTCTTTGGGGTCTTTTAACCCTAATTGCCTAGGCAATTCCTATCTCCTATTCACATCATCCTCTGAAGAGGTTACCCAAATTGTCAACAGGCAATTGGGACACAGATCACTCTGGTTTCTTCCATGGTGAACAGGGATGCTGGGTGAGGTAATTGGAGTACCCCTTCAGTGGGTCTATCTAAAAGACTCCCAAATTGCATAACTCTTATCTCTAGGGGGAAAACAAAGTCCTTGAATCCTGAATAGGAGATGTGAAGGAGAAGGCAAAGCAAGAGTAATTAGCATTACAAGTTCTAGACAGGGAACTAGAAAAAAGAAACGTCAGAACAGGGCAATTTTCAAATGTTCATACGAGAGTCCAGTGGAATTTTTTGACAAGGGTTTCCAAAAGCATCCCTCTGTTGGGTTCCTCATTTTTCTTTTGTCTTCCAAGGCTGGACTCTAGAGTGATGGATTAAGGATTTGTTTTCAGGTATTCTGATAGCTGTTGGAGTGGTTATAATCAATGTCAGTTCCCTCTGAAAAGCTTCTCGATACAGGGAGAAAACAAATTTATCCATCATTTTAGAACAATAGCTGGTTGTCTCCCGTAGCTACAGGTGGGCACTGTATTGGAGACCAAGATTTGAAGTCTTACATCTGAGCAGCACTTTCTGGTTAGGAACAAAATCATTAATGAGAAATAATCATCTAAATAACATTTTTTTTTTTTTTGTCTTTTTGAGTCAGGGTCTCCCTGTAGCCACAGCTGACCTGGAACTTGCTAGGTACACCAGGCTGGCTTCATTGAGGTCTGCTTGCCTCAGCCTCCCAAGTATTGGGATCCTGATGTCTGGGAAGTGTAATCCCTTGAACTATTAAAGAAATATACTGGTGACTTTGCTCTTTTGTTATACTTTCATTTTGGGTGTTTAAGACCATACAGTTGGTCCAAATAAATCAATTTATTTTTACACTTAAGATCATTTGAGAATCTGTTCCTCAGGGGTCACATGGGCTTGGGAGGAGCTCCTGGCTCCTTTCTTTTACTAGTTCCGTCTATGTGAAGGTAAGTCAAACGTCCTGTTTGACCATGTCTGGCTTCTCTTGGAAGCATGAATGAGATGTTTCCTCTGAGTGATGGATTAAGATCATTTGAGAATCTGTTCCTCAGGGGTCACATGGGCTTGGGAGGAGCTCCTGGCTCCTTTCTTTTACCAGTTCTATCTATGTGAAGGTAAGTCAAAGGTCCTGTTTGACCATGTCTGGCTTCTCTTGGGAGTATGAATGAGATGTTTCCTCTGAGTAGACCCTTCTCTATGTAGACTGGACACTGATTCAAGTCCATCTAGTGGGGTCTCCATGGCCTCCTGGAACAAGAGGACAGGTGACTCACCACAGTTACAGGACATTTTGAGAGATGTTCCATAGTCCCCTGGAACTTAGTCAACCTTGGAGGGCAAGGGGGAAAAAACTGTCTTTTAAGCCCCTCTGACCACATTAGTATAGACCTCAAACTATTGCTGTTAAACACCCAATAAAGTTAGTTCCACCAGTCTGGTACTTTTAATTATCATGTGCTATGTAGACAAGGTTTGGGTAAAAAACCAAATATTCTCAGATAACCCTTGAGTAGATATTTATTTTATTCCTTAAACTAGTTGACTAAACTATGACCACAGAAAATTTAAGATTATGTGTATATTATTTTTGTCTCATCCTTTAAATATAATAACAAACCTACACAGACCTTCATCACTTGGTTATGTTTTCCTCATTTTTTTCTATTTTGGAAAATATTTACATTCCCATCATTTTAACGTCTTTTACATTCTCATTTTCTTTTTAAATTTATTTTTAAACAATTATGATACATAATAGCATTAACAAATAAATCTTCCATCTGTTATGAGGTTTCTTTTCCTAGGGATGTTAAGTAATGCTTAATCCCTTTGGAGGTTCTACTGTCAAGCCAGTTTAAGTTTTACTGGGGAAACAATGAATTTATTGAGCTTACCAAGATAACTGAGGGGATGCTGAAGTGTATGTATGACCTGAGGGTATGCACACCAGAAAGCTTTTACCCTGCATGGGTCATGTCTTCTCTTCCTAGCCTTCTTCAGATTGTTACCTTTAGCCCTTCCCAAGTCCAGAAGGCCATGTATGACTAGGGCCAAATTACATACAGTTGACTGGGAAGAGTGGCTGGATACTCACATGAGGGTCCAATGACCCTGCTTGGCCCTCCTTTGATGAATGAGCACAACCGTCAACAAGCCCAGTTATGATGATGTTTAGCTATCAGGCTCAGATGAAGTCGTGATGATGGTAGTTATTTCATGCAGAAGGGACTGCTATATAGCATCATCTTATTAAAAGGACCTGGAATTTAAAATGATTTGGTGCTAGGGTCCACATATGAGGGAGAACATACATCATTTGTTTTTCTGAGTCTGTGTTACTTCACTTAGTATAACAGTGTCTAGATCCATCCATTTACCTGAAAATTTCATTATTTCATCTTTCCTTACTGCTGAATAGAACTCCATTGTGTAAATGTACCACATTTTCATAATCCATTCATCAGTTGAAGGGCATTTCAGTTGTTTCTATTTCTTAGCTATTGTGAAAAGAGCAGCAACAAACATGGCTTCACAAGTATTGTACAAGTGTCTCTACAATAGGATGAATCCATTGGGTATATGCCAAGGAGTGTTATAAGTGGGTCATATGGTAAGTTCATTTTTAGTTTTTTAAAAAAATTATTTATTTAATAACCACATAATTAGAAGAAACATTTCATTACAACAGTATTGACACATTGAATAACAATTTCCTGAGCTAAGATGGATCTCTTTCAAAATTGGCTATAAAGTTTTAGGTTTACAGTTGAGTTAATACAGTTATACAATATTGTACTCAGTATAAACCCTATAAAACACCAAATTAAATGGGGTTTTAATCTTTAAAAAGATCTCATTTTCATTATTAAAATACACAGTTTCATTCACAAAAATTCATTTTTAATGCAATTAACGCTGAGATGTTTGCTCATGCATTTGTAATGTCTATATATCTGATTATTACTAGTCACAGTCAGTTACTTTCTGAGCTCCTTGGCATCTGAGCATGGATATAAAGTCATGAGGTAGATTTCAATGGTAATGTTTTACACATCTGCTAATTTTATTTAGAAAAAGCATTTCATTACAATTTTAACATACTCAATAACAGTTTCCAGAACAAAGATACATCTCTTTCAAAAGTGGCTGTAAAATTTTTAGGTTTGCTGTTGAGCAAGTACAGTTATGCAATATTGAACTCAGTATAAGCACTGTAAGACAAAATTGAATGAGTTTTTAACCTTTAAAAAAAGATCTCCATTCATTAGAAGAAGCATATTATTACAGCTTTAATATACTGAATAACAGTTTCCAGAGCAAAGATACATCTCTTTCAAGAGTGGATACAGAATTTTTAGGTTCGCTGTTGAATTAACACAGTTTTACAATATTGAACTCAGTGTAAACCCTGTAAGACATAAAATTGAATGAGTTTTTGTCCTCTAAAAAAGATCTCCAATTCATTTAAAAATATAATTTCTCATTTTTAGTTTTTTAAGAGTTCTCCACATTGTTTTCCATAGGGGTTGCATGCGTTTGCAATCCCACCAGCAGTGAATGAGCGTTCCTCTTTCTCCACATCCTCGTCAGTATTTGGTATCATTTGTTCTGTTGATCTTAGCCAGTCTGATTGGGGTAAGGTGATACCTTAGGGTGGTTTTAATTTGCATTTCCCTAATTACTAATGATGTTGAAGACTTTTTGAGATCTTTCTGAGCCATCTTTAGTTTTTCCTTTGAGAACTCTGTTTAGATCTTTAGCCCATTTTTCATTGGGTCATTTGGTTTCTCGACTCTTTGTTTTTTTGAGTTCTTTATATATTCTGGATGTTAAACCTCTGTCAGATGTGTCACTGGTGAAGATTTTTTCCCATTGTGTGGGTTTTCTCTTCACATTTTTGATTGTTTCTTTTGTTTTACAGCCTTGTTGATTGCTGATCTAAATTCCTGAGTGGTTTCTGTCCAATTTAGAAAATTCTTTCCTACACATATATCCTGTAAGTTAGTGCCAATATGTTTTTCCTAATAGTTTTAGGGTTTCCAGTTTCACGTTGAGGTCTTTGATCCATTTGAAGTTGACTTTTGTGCAAGGTGAAAGATAAGGGTCTAGTTTCATTGTTCTACATGTGGAGATCCAGTTTTGCCATCACCATTTGTTGAAGATGCTGTTTTTCCTCCATTGTGTGTTCTTGGCACCTTTTTCAAATATCAGATGGCTGAAATAGCGTGTACTCAGGTTTGGACCTTCAACCTTCAATGATGTTCCATTGATCTATGTGTCTGTTTTTGCACCAGTACCATGCTGTTTTTATGACTATGGCTCTGTAGTATATTTTGAGATTTGGTATAGTAATTCCCCCAGCATTGCTCTTTGTGCTCAGGGTTGCTTTGGATATCTGGGATCTTTTGTACCTCCATATGAATTTAAGGATGAAATTTTCTAATTCTTTGAAGTATGACGTGGGGATTGAGATTGCATTGAATCTATATATTGTTTTTGTTAGGATGGTTATTTTCAAAATATTAATTCTTCCAATCCATGAGCATGGGAGGTCCTTCCATCTCCTTGTGTCTTCCTCAATCTCCTTAACAATTGAAAAATTTTCCTTGTAGAGATCTTTGGTGTCTTTGGTCAGATTTTTTCCAATATCTTTTATTCTTTTGCAGCAATTGTGAATTTGAGCATTTCCCTGTATTCTTTTTCCAATTGCTTGTTATTGGTATATAGAAAGGCTACTGATTTTTGTAGATTGACTTTGTAACTTGTCACTGTATTGTAAGTGTTGATAAGTTCTAGGAGTTTTCTGGTGGAACTTTTGGGATCCCTTAGGTATAGTATCATATCATCTGCAATACATGATATTTTGACCTCTTATTTTCCAATTAGTACTCATTTTATTTCCTTCTCCTGTCTTATTGCTCTAGGAAGAGTTTCAAGCACTATGTTGAAAAGGAGTGGAGATAGTGGACATCCTTGTCTGGTTCCTGATTTTAATGGAAATGCTTCCAGTTTTTCTCCGTTTAGAATGATTTTGGCTATAGGTTTGTTGTATATAGCTTTAATTATGTTGAAGTATGTTCCCTCCAGTCCAATTCCCTCCAGGATTTTGAACATAAATGCATGCTGAATTTTGTCAAAAGTGTTTTCTATGTCTATTGAGAGATGACAATATGGTTTTTGTCTTTGAGTTCATTTATATGATTAATGATGTTCATTATCTTGCATACACTGAAGCGTCTCTGCATCTCTGGGATAAAGCCTACTTGATCATGGTGAATGATATTTTTGATGTGTGTCTGTATGTGGTTTGCAAGTATTTTGTTGAGATTTTTGTGTCTATGTTCATAAAGGATATGGATCTATAGTTTTCTTTTTTTGGTTGTATCTTTTTGCGATTTGGGTATTATATTGATGCTGGCTTCATAGAAGGGATTTGGGAGTTCTCCCTCTGTTTATATTGTTTGAATAATTTAAGTTGAATTAGTTGGAAGTCTTCTTTAAATGTCTGGTAGAAATCTGCTGTAAATCCATCTGGGCCTGGGCTTTTTTTTTTTTTTAGGTGGAAGGCTTTGTATTACTCTTTCAATTTTCTTATATGTTATGGGTCTGTTTATACTGTTGATCTCTTCTTGGTTTAACTTTGGTGGTTCCCATGATTTCAGATATCCATGCATTTTGTTTTTTAGATTTTCAAATTTAGTAGCATATAGGTTTTTAAAATAATCCTTATTAATAGTCTGGATCTTTTGGGTGTCCGTTGTGATGTTTCCTCTTTCATCTCTGACTTTGTCAATTTGGATTTGCTCTTTCTTTCTTTTGGTTAACTGGGCTAAGGGTCTGTCTATCTTGTTTAGCTTTTCAAAGAACCAGCTTTTAGATTCATTGTTTCTTTGTATTGTTTTCTTTGTTTTTATTTCATTAATTTCTGCTCTGATTTTTGTTATTTCTTCTGCTGGTTTTGGGTTTCATTTGTTCTTGCCTTTCCAGCATCTTGAGTTGCAGTGTTATTTCATTTACTTGGGCTTTTTCTAACTTTTTAATGTAGGCACTTAGAACTATAAACTTCCCTCTTAGGACTGCTTTTAAAGTGTCACAGAGGTCGTGTTGTGTTGTACTGTCCTTTTCGTTGAATACCAGGAATTCTTTTATTTCATTCTTAATTTCTCCTTTGACTCACTCATTGTTTAGGAATGTGTTGTTCAATTGCCATGAGTTCGTGTAGTGACTAGGGTTTTATACAGTGTTGATTCTCAGTTTTATTGCATTGTTATCCAATAGAATAGATGGATTATTTCAATTTTTTTCATATCTGTTGAGGTTTTTTTTGTGGCTCAGTATGTGGTCAAGTTTTGAAAAAGTTCCATGGGGTGCTGAGTAGAAAGTGTATTCTTTGGTGCTTGGGTGGAATAGTCAAAAGATGTCTGTTAGATCCATTTGATTAAGGGTATCATTTAATTCGGACATTTCTCTGTTTATTCTTTGTTCAGTTGACATGTTTAATGGAGACAGTGGGGTACTGAAGTCCTCTAACATTACTGAGGTGGGGTTAATTGATGTCTTAAAGTCCTGCAGTGTTCTTTTTAATGAATTTGGGTGCACCAGTGTTTGGTGTATATATGTTAAGGATTGTAATATCTTCTTGGTTAATTGTTCCTTTGATCAGAATGAAGTGACCCCCCCCTTATCTCTTCTGATTAGTCTTACTTTGAAGTCTATTTTGACAGATATTAGAATTGCAACCCCTGCTTGTTTTTTAGTGCATTTGCTTGGAATATTCTTTTTCATTCTTTTACCTTAAGGTAGTGCCTGTCCTTGAAGGTGAGATGGGTTTCTTGCAGCCAGCAAAGAGATGGGTTTTTTTCCTTTAGCCCTTCATTTAGTCTTTGTCTTTTAACTGGGAGTTCACTCCATTGATATTTAAGACTATTATTGAAAGATGTGCATTTGTTGCGATCATTTTGATTGCTGTTTGTGTTCTCTGTCTAATTTTGTGTTTCCTTGATTATACCTTCATTTATTTTCTTTCATTGCCCCTGAAGTACAGTTGTTTCTCTCTCTGCTCTCTGTACTGCTTCAAGTATTCTTTGAAGGGCTGGTTTTGTGGACACGTATTCTTTCAGGCTATTAGTGTCATGGAAGATTTTTCTTTTCCCCTCAACTATAATAGACATTATTGATGGGTAAAGTATTCTTGTCTGGTATCTATTGTTATGTAGAACTGGAAATACCTTGGTCCAGGCTCTTCTGGCTTTCATACTTTGCATTGATAAGTCACCTGTAATTTTGATGGGCTCTCCTTTGTATGTGACTTGTTTTTCTTTTGCTGATTTCAGTATTCTCTCTTTGTTCTGTACACTTAGTGTTTTTACTATGATATATTGTGGGGTGTTTCTTTTCTGATTCTGTCTATTTGGTGTTCTATGTGCTTCCTGTATTTGTATGGGGATGTCTTTCCTTAATTTTGGGAAATTCTCTTCCACAGTCCTGTTTAAGATCTGATCAATACCATTAACTTGATATTCTTCTCTGTCCTCTATTCCTATGTTCCATAAATTTGGCCTTTTCATGGTGTCCCACATCTCTTGTGTATTCCATTCCTGTGGTTTTTCAAATTTTCCATAATCTTTGCTTGAGTGGTCCAATTCTTCAACTTTATCCTCCAGTGTCAATATTGTGTTTTCCATTTCATTCATTCTAGAGGTGAGGCTTTCCCCTGTTGTTTCAAGTTGGCTTATTGAGTTTTACACTTCCTTCTTCATTTCTGCCTGTGTTTTCTTCAATGTTTCTATCTCTTTTGTGAATTCATTCAGAAGTTTATCCCTGTCTCCTTTTAGTTCTCTGATTTGTTTGTTCATGTATTCTTTAAATTCATGAATTCTTTGGTCATGTTTATGGTTGTTCTTTTAAACTCAGTGTTCTGGGTTATCTCTAGAGTGTTCTCTTTGTAGAACTCTTCTAGAGGACTGATGGAGTTTGGGGTGGGGGACATAGTGTTTTGGCTTTCCATTTTATTATTCTTTCATTGTGATTTTGGCATGTGAATTTCTTTTGTTGTTTATGATTCTGATATGAGAATTAAGTTGAAGTATGATTCTGTTTGTATTATTGGAGTGCCTAGATCCTTTCTTTATTTGTTACGTAAAGCTGGTCGGTCCAGGTTTCAGATTCTCTCAGGTTTAATTTGGAGGGAACTGGTGGCTTCAGATCAGCTATTCAGGAGTACTCACAGAAGCCCAATTCAGGTTCCAGTCAAGTACACTTGAGCTTCCTTCACCACATGAGGGAGGCCAGAGGGAGGCTAGAACTCAGCACTCTGCTGGTCTGCTGATATCAGAGCCGCTACACTGATCTTCATTTTTTATAAAAATATAACTGTACTATTGTAAGATAGAAATTTTTTAGCTCAAGGAATAAAATAGTACCTAAAGATCAAATGTAAACGATGTAAAAATTGAGGACTGGGTCTAAGAGACTGCTTTAAAATAGCAGGTAAACACAACTCTAGTGTTAAATTTACTTAAAAATACCGAAGTAATGCAGTGATTTGAATTAAAGAGAATAACCTACTTAAACTCTAGTCACGCTAGTCCATAGTTATGCCCCCAACACAGAAACATGCTAGCCATATTCAACTCTTTGATCAAGGAGGTATTCATTTTTATGAAACACTTATTTTTCAGCAGAAGCGAGATTTCCCGTGATGTAGTGCGCATAGCCACAAGACTGGCCATGTCCGATCTGAGTAGTCAATTTTCCTGGATTTCTGCAGCAGCTGTCCTCATTTTTTTTCCCTTTTAGTGGGTAATCAGTTAGCTTGTGGTTCTTTCTGGTGAAAATTTTATAGGTGACATATGTTCTACTCAGCTGCATGGAAGCAGCGGACCAAAATAACAGGTCAAAACAGCAGGGTGTATTTATGGCCCGGCGCTGCGCTCAGTGACTGCATGGGTTTTTTTCTCTTTTAATTCTCAGTCTCTCTATGTAAACGCTGATAGCACCCCTCGTCTAGATTAGGAAACGATAATAATTTTAGCTTTCATAGCTTCAACAAAGCCACACAATTCTTCATCTAGGAATTCGATGTGACTGAATGTGGCCGTTTCTTTTCTTTCTTTCTGAGACATGGTCCTCACTAAAGCTCAGGCTGTGTTCAAATTAGCATTCCATATGTCTCAGTTTCCCAAGGTTTGGAACATTTATTTTCTTTATACTCAAGTCTTCAGCATTAGTTCACAACCTAAATAGCTCTGATGATCTTTACTTCAGACAGTAGCCTTCCAAAAGCCAAATCAAATGCCAGTGACTTCAGACAGTGACTGCGTTATCTAAGAACCCTGTGTACAGCAAAGTTTAAGCAGGAGATCTTTTTTTTTTTTTTTTTTTTTTTTTTTCAGAACCTACTGCTGATCTTTACTTCAGACAGTAGCCTTCCAAAAGCCAAATCAAATGCCAGTGACTTCAGACAGTGACTGCGTTATCTAAGAACCCTGTGTACAGCAAAGTTTAAGCAGGAGATCTTTGATCTTTTTTTTTTTTGAAACAGGGCCTTTTTCCCCCCCCGTTTTTTTGACAT
>NW_008350535.1:382101-386109 GCF_000622305.1 Nannospalax galili
GTGAGAACTGTGTGTCTTTGTGCGTGTGTGTTTGTGTGTGTGTGTGTGTGTGTGTGTGTGTGTGTGTGTGTGTGTGTGTGTATGTATTTGAGTGCCATGGCATACAAATAGAAGTCAGGGGACTTGTGGGAATTGCTTCTCTCCTTCCACCATGTGGATCCTAGGATGGAACTCACGTCTTCAAGCTTGGTGCCAAGTACCTTTCCTCATTACATCATCTCACTGATCTCACTGACCTGAAAATAGTTTATATTCTTCCTTTGTTTTACATTACTTTATTTTTAATGTTCAAATGCCATGGCATACAAATAGAAGTCAGGGGACTTGTGGGAATTGCTTCTCTCCTTCCACCATGTGGATCCTAGGATGGAACTCACGTCTTCAAGCTTGGTGCCAAGTACCTTTCCTCATTACATCATCTCACTGATCTCACTGACCTGAAAATAGTTTATATTCTTCCTTTGTTTTACATTACTTTATTTTTAATGTTCAAAAATTTTGAAAGTTTCATACTTACATACAGTGTGATTACCCTCTCTTAGCCCCAATCCTTTCCCTCTGAACCCCTTTTCTTATCAACTAGTCTCTCAGTGGCTACACAACTATGAAAACGACACCTCTCCTCCCAGCAACCATTAAAATTCCAAGATGTTGGGTACAGTATCCTTTTTTTGGTCTTTTTTTTTTTTTAAATTGATTTTTGTGAACTTCATCCAATACATTTTGATCATGTTTAGATTCCATCTCCTATCTGCACTCCCCCATAGTACCCCCCACCAGATTTCAGGCATTCTGTCATATGGTCAAAGTGCAAAGAATAAAAGACCACAGTATCCTCTTTTAAAGATGAGGCATCTGATCCCCTGGAGTTGGAGTTATAGGTAGTTGTAAGTCTCCTGAACTCTGGTTCTCTGCACATGTACACACACACACACACACACACACACACACACACACACAAATAATAAATAAATAAATCTTTAAAGGTGAGGCAGTTGCTTAGCTGAGACCCTACTTAGCTATTCACAATGACTGCCCTTATCAAACATAACTGTGTTTTCAAGAAATGAAATGCCAATAGTTACTTTATATTCTGGTGTTTAAAAGTATTTTTTATTCATTAATTTTTATGTGTATGAATGTATTGCCTGTGTGTATGTAAGTGCACTCATGTCATGCATTTGCCTGTGGCGGTCAGAAGAGGGTGCTGGATTCCCTGGCACTGGAGTTATGGACAATTTTTAGCAGCCATGTGGGTGCTGGGAACTGAACCCCAGTCCTCTGTAAGAGCAGCCAGTGCTCTTAGCCACTGAGCCATCTATTCAGTCCTGGATTCTTATTCTTATGTAATATGTAGTCTGGATCTTTGGCAGGTGTTTCCTCTCCTTTGCCAAGTTTTGAACTCTCCCTGAGCAAGGGGCAGAGATGTACTTAGCAGCCTTAAATTACCCACTGTTTACACCATCTGGCACATTTTCTTGGAGCTTCTGACAGAGATTTTTGAATGTCATAATAAGAAAATTTTTGTTAGAAAGACACCTTAGATGCCAGTTATCATTAAAACAAAGATCTTGAATGACTTAAATCAATTCCCAGACAAGGAAGAATTCCTACCCATCAATTTTCATGGATGTTGTTAGAGCAGCACAAGACAGTACAGGCTGTGATACGGTCCCACCTGTTCCAGGGTCAGTTTCTGTCAGACTCTTGTCTTTATGACTTTAAGTTTAGACCTCATTTACAAAGTCTTATTAAATCTGTGTGTTAAAATATCCTTGTGATTTACTAAATTTCTTTTTATGAGCTAATAGTTAATTTTCTAGAACTGTCACTGTCAGTGAAATAGCTCAAGCACATAGAATATTAAAAAGTCTATTATAGAGGTCAAATTCCACCAATTTCCTACCCAAAACTTGGTCATAAAGGAAATCATTTTTGTATATACCAGAACATGATTAAATGATATGTCACTCCCCCAAGAGTAGGTGCAATATTCGCTATAATTCATATGGAGAAACTTCTGTGTGTAAACCCTCTGCTCAAGAAGTCACAACTCAGTATATACATGCAGAGTGTCATTTTCTAGACAACAAAGTCTTTCTTAGGAAATAAGATGTACATGAGGCAAGAGCTGTCTTAGTCAGCCTTCTGTTGCTATGAAAAAATCTGTAAGGCTGACAAGTTAAAAGGAGCAAATGTTTGTTTTGCCCCATGGTCAGGGGTTTCAGGTCATTTGGAGTCCTTGTTTTTGGGTCTATGGCAATGTAGAATGTCATGGTGGACAGTGTGTGGCAAAGCAGAGTTTCTCACTGCATGGTAGAAAGGAGAGAGAGGCAGGGAGGGAGAGAGAGAGGGGAAGGGAGAGAGAGAGGAAGGGAGGGAGACAGGGATGGAGGGAGGGAGGATGGAGAGAGCAAGAGAGAGAGGAGGGAGGGAAAGGGAGAGGGAGAGGGAGAGGGAGAGGGAGAGAGAGAGAGAGAGAGAGATCTAGCTTGAGTGCTGACACCTCCTTCAAGGGAATACTCCCAATGGCTGCACTTCCTTCTCAGGCCCAACTTTCTCAAGGTTCCACCACTTCCCAATAGCATGACAGGCTGATGACAGCCTTTATGAGCCTTTGGGGATAATTCTAACCCAAACTGTAGCAATGACTGTAGTACAAGTGAGTATGTGATCATTTTAGAGGTCAGAAGTTGATTTAGTTCACAGTCCCTATGAATTCTCCACTTACCAAGGGCAGAATTGTTGTTTTTCCCCCTCCTTTCTTTTTTATTTCTCTGATGCTGTCCAGTCACCTAAAAATGGCTCTGAAAATAAATTCCAGTTTTCCCTATTACGAAGAATAGACTTCTTTATGGTTCACTTAGATCACTGATTATCACTTTCTAGTGTAAAAGGACATGTAGTGAAGAACAGAGAAAGACGAAACTCATTGGTGTCAAAATATGTGAAACACTTATAACCTAAATTTAAGAGAGCATGGTCATACTTTCAGTTCTTCTTAACATGAAATTCCTGGTAAGATAAAAGTGACAATGGCTTTAACACATTCCATTTTGTTCTATGTTTCACATTATTAAGTGGTACAAATTCAGACAGACCATGCTAATGAGATATTAGAGGACAAAGCAAATTTAATGGGGAATATAAAATCATGTTCTGACCTCCCTTTATTTCCCTGGGCTGCACAGCCTCTGGGCGTTCTGGTGCCAGCACCTTTCCTGGTCTCCAGGAGCCCTCTGGTTCTGGTCCCTTACTCACCTCCCTTTGCTTCCTGGGTTTCACAGTGTCCTGGTGCCAGCACCTTTCCTGCGTAAGTCCAGTGAGCCCACCATGCCTTGACTCCACCAGCTTCTTTCACCCTCCCAGCTGCCATGCCTCGTCTCTCCTCCTAGCCTGGGTACAGGCCTATTTCTTCTCTTGGCACCTGAGACACCAGGGTTAACCCCTTGGCCCAGAGCCACCACTGCATCCTGATCCTTCGCATCTGGACCAACCCAGTTCCTCCCTGCAGACCCCAGGAACGCTCTGGGCCTGGTCCCACCCTCACTTCCCTTTACTTCCCTGGGCTGCAGAGCCTCTGGGCGGCCCGGTGCCAGCACCTTTCCTGGTCTCCAGGAGCCCTCGGGGCCTCTTCCCACCACCACCTCCCTTTGCATCCCTGGGTGGCACAGCACCAGCTTCCTGAGACCAACATCTTTCCTGAGGTCTACTCCCAGGCCCCCCAGCCCCCAAATTCCTGAAGGCAGTATATTTCCTGGAGGGACTCAGACCTTAGGAGAAAGTCTGAGCATCTGAGCCTCATCTCACTTGGGTCTTTGTGGGAACTCCTGAAGAAAAAAGCAATTAGGCCACTCCAATATAAAATCAAAAGGGAGAACCTGAAGCCTAGACCAACCAGCTTTTCATGCCCAACAAGTAAACTACAAAGGCACATAAAGTTTACAAAAAGAAGCAGATCTAAACTCAACAAAGGAAGGCTTGAGTCTCATACAAGAATCAGAAACC
>NW_008350535.1:390771-393606 GCF_000622305.1 Nannospalax galili
CAAAAGAAATTCACATGCCAAAATCACAGAGAAAAAATAATAACATGTAAAACCAAAATAACATATCCCCAACAAATGCCAATAGTCCTCTAGAGGAGTACAATGGGAACCCCCTAGAGATAATGCAGGATATGGAATTCAAAAGAACAATTATAAACATGATAAAAGAATTCAGTGAATTTAAAGAACACACAAAGAAATTAAAGAACTGAAAGAAGATAGTGATACACTTCTGAATGAATTCAGAAAAGAATTAGAAATACTACAGAACACTCAGGCTGAAATGAAGAAGGAAGTAAAACACTCAGTAAGCCAATTAGAAATGACAGGAGAAAGCCTCACCAATAGGATGAACGAAAAAGGAAAACAGAATATCAAGACTGGAAGTAGACGAATTAGACCACTCAAGCAAAGATTATGAAAAATTTAAGAAAACACAAGAATGGAATATGCAAGAATTGTGTGACACCATAAAAAGGCCAAACTTATGAATGATAGGCATACAGGAAGGAGAAGAATCTCAAGATAATGGTATGGAACAGATCTTCAACAGGATTGTAGAAGAAAATTTCCCAAAATTAAAGAAAGACATGCCCATACAAATACAAGAAGCATATAGAACACCAAACAGACAGGACCAGAAAAGAATCTCTCCAGGGCACATCATAGTAAAAACATTAAATGTTTAGAACAAAGAAAAAATACTGAAAGCTTCAAAAGAAAAACAAGGCACACACAAAGGAAAACCCATAAGGATTACACCTGACTTTTCAGTGCAAACTATGAAAGCCAGAAGAGCCTGGACCTAAGTATTCCCAGTTCTAAATGACCACAGATGCCAACCCAGATTACTTTACCCAGCCAAAATGTCTATCATAGTTGAAGGGGAAAGAAAAATCTTCCATGACATAAGTAGGCTGAAAGAATTCATGTCCACAAAAACCAGCCCCTTCAGGAAGTGCTTGAAGCAATACAAAGAGCTGAAAAAAGGAATGACTATACTCAAGGGGTAACAGAAAGAAACTTAATGAAGGTATAACTGTGGAAATGCACAGTTATATCAAGAATGTGAACAGAAATAAAAATGACAGGATTCAATACACATTTTTGATTCATAACCCTAAGTATCAATGGACTGAACTTCCCATTCAAAAGATACAGACTAGTTGAATGGATTAAGAAACAAAACCCATCCTTTTTCTGTCTGAAAGAAACTCATCTCACATTAAAGGACAGGCACTACCTTAAGGTGAAAGGACGGAAAAAAGATATACCAAGTGAATGGTACTAAGGAAAAAGCAGGCATTGCAATTCTAATATCTGATAAAATAGAGTTTAAACTAAAACTAATCAGAAGAGACAAAGAAGGCCACTTCATTCTGATCAAAGGAACAATAAACCAAACGATATTACAACCATGAACATATATTCACCATACTCTCGTGCACACAACTTCATAAAAACAGTACTACAGGACTTTAAGACCCAGATTAATCTAAACTAATTAATAGGAGGGGACTTCAATACCCCATTGGCTCCATTAGCTAGGTCAACAGGACAGAGAATTAACAGGGAGACATCTGAAGTAAACAATACCATATATCAAATGGACCTAACAGACATCTACAGAATATTCCACCCAATTACCAAAGAATATACTTTCTATTCAGTGCCCCATGAAACCTACTCCAAATTTGACCATATACTAGGGCACAAAACAAACCTGAACAAATACAAAAACACTGAAATAATTCTGTGCAGTCTATCAGACCACAAAGCAATAAAGCTTAAAATCAACACCAGAAGAAACCCCAGTAGCCACATGAATGCATGGAGACAAAACAACAGACTCCTAATGATGAAAGGGTCAAAGGAGAAATTAAGAAAGAAATAAAAGTATTCCTGGAGTGAAATGAAAAGGACAATAAAACACAACAAAACCTCTGGGACACATTGAAAGCAGACCTTAGAGGGAAGTTTATAGCTCTAAGTGTCTACATTAAAAAATCGGAAAGAACACAAATAAATGACTTAACATTGCAGCTCAAGACACTTGAAAAGCAACAACAAATGAAACCCAAACCCAGGAGACAAGAAGAAAAAACAAAAATCAGGGAAGAAATTAATGAAACCAAAACAAAGAAAACAGTACAAAGAATCAACTAATCCAAGAGCTGGTTGTTTGAAAAGATAAACAAGATTGACAGACCGCTAGCCCAGTTAACCAAAAGAAAGAAAGAGCACCTCCAAATCAACAAAATCAGAGATAAAAGGGGAAACACCACAACAGACATCAGAAAGATACAGAACATTGTAAGGGAATACTTAAAAAAAAAACAATATGCTACTAAATTTGAAAAGCTAAAAGAAATGGACTGATATCTAAAGGCATGGGAACCACCAAAACTAAACCAAGAAGAGATTAACAGCTTAAACAGACCCATAACGCAAAAAGAAATCGACAGTAATACAAAATCTCCCGACTAAAAAAAGCCAGGATCAGATGGATTTACAGCAGAATTCTACCAGACATTTAAAGATCTTCATCCAATGCTACTTAATTTATTCAAAAAGATAGAAAAAGGGAGAAAACTTACAAATTCTTTCTATGAAGCCAGCATCACTCTGATACCAAAGCCAGGTAAAGATACAACCAAAAAAGAAAACTATAGACCCATATCCTTATTGAACATAGATGCAAAAATTCTCAACAAGATACTTGCAAAACCGCATATAGACACACATCAAAAAGATCATCCACCATGATCTAGTCGGCTTTATCCCAGAGATGCAGGGATGGTTCAACATACTAAGTCAAGAAACATAATAAATCAT
>NW_008350535.1:393737-394154 GCF_000622305.1 Nannospalax galili
ATAATTAAAGCCATATATAACAAACCCACAGCCAACATCATTCTAAATGGAGAAAAACTGGAAGCATTCCCAATGAAATCAGGAACCAGACAAGGCTGTCCACTATCTCCACTTCTCTTTAACATATGCTTGAAACTCTTGCAAGAGCAATAAGACAGGAGAAAGAAATTAAAGGAATAATAACAAGAAAAGAAGAGATCAAATTATCCTTTTTGCAGATGACATGATATTATATCTACGAGACAGCAAAATATCCACCAGAAAACTCCTAGAAATTATTAAAATGTTCAGTAAAGTGCCAGGTTATAAAATTAATGTATAAAAGTCTGTAGACTTTCTATATACCAGTAACAAGGAATCAGAGAAAGACTACATGGAAACACTACCCCTCACAATAGCTGCAAATAAAATAAAGTA
>NW_008350535.1:394327-401162 GCF_000622305.1 Nannospalax galili
AAATCCCCAAGACGTACTTCACAGAATTGGAAAAAACCATCCTAAGATTCATATGGAAGCACGAAAGACCCCGGATAGCCAAAGGAACCCTGAGCACTAAGAGCAATACTGGGGGGATTACTATTCCAGATTTTAAGATGTATTACAGAGCTATAGTCATAAAAACAACATGGCACTGGCACAAAAATAGAACCATAGGTCAATGGAACAAAATTTAAGACCCAAATATGAGTACATGCAATTTCAGCCACCTGATATTTGACAAAGGGGCCAAGAACATTCACTGGAGGAAAGGCAGCATGTTCAGCAAATGGTGCTGGCAAAACTGGATCTCCACCTGTAGAAGAATGAAACTAAAGCCCTCTCTTTCACCTTGCTCAAAAGTCAACTCCAAATTGATCAAAGATCTCAATGTGAAGACTGAAACTCTGAAACTGTTAGAAGACAACATTGGCAACAACCTACAAGATATAGGTGTAGGAGAGGAGTTTGTAAACCAGACATGAACTGCCCAGGAAACAAGGTCAAGAATCAACAAATGGGACTTCATTAAACTGAAAAGGTTCTGTAAATAAAAAGAAGTAACCAAGGAAGTAAAGAGAAAACCCACAGAATGGGAGAAAATCTTTACCAGCAACACATCTGACAGAGGTTTAACATCTAGAACTCAAAAAACACAAATCAAGAAAGGAAGTAACCCAATTATAAGATGGGCGAAGCAACTGAATAAAGAGTTCTCAAAAGAAGAAATAAAGATGTCTAAGAAGTATCTTTAAAGGTGTTCAACATCATTTGTAATTAGGGAAATGCAATCAAACCCACTTTAAGATTTCATCTTACCCCAGTCAGACTGGCTAAGATCAAGAGAACAAATGATAACTAATGTTGGAGAGGTTGTGGGGAAAGGGAAACAGTCATCCTCTGCTGGTGGTACTGAAAATTTATTCAACCCCTATGGAAAGCAGTATGGAGAACTCTTAAAAAACTACAAATGAACCTACCATTTCATCCAGCTATACCACTCCTTGGCATATACTCAAAGAACTCATCCTATTGCAGAGACACTTGTACATCCATATTTGTTGCTGCTCTTTTCACAATAGCTAAGAGATGGAAGCAACCTACGTGTCCCTCAGCTGACAAGGTAATAATGAAATTGTGGTTCATTTATATGGTGGAGTTTTACTCAGCAGTAAAGAAAGATGAAATCATGAAATTTTCAGGTAAGTGGATGAAATTGGAAACTTATACTAAGTGAAGTAACAGACTCAGAAAAAAATGACATATGTTCTACCTCATATGCAGATCCTAGCACCAAATCCTAAGTGAATATGTATCCAGACATAACTACAGGAACAAGGATAATGAAAATATACCAGGAAGGTAAAGGAAAAGAAAGAATCTGAAATAGAAGAACAGTAGGAAACAGGTGTTAATAAGAGAGATATGGATAAAAATAGGATTAAGGGGAGAGTTGAGGGAAGCTTATACAAGGAACCTAGGGGTAAAGGGAAAGAAGGAGCTCAAGAGAGGTAGGACTATAGGAGAAGGGTATTATTAAGGGAGAAATGGGAAAAACAGGACACCTTAAATAGGGAAACCATGGTTGATGGGTTAGACAATAGGAGAGATAAATAATGCCTAACTAGTTTAAAAAAAACAGTGGGAACCACATTAGTCTAATAACATACTAACAAATTATACATACAACCAGATCAAATAATGTAATATATGACTAGGCAAGGTTTATCTGAGAGCGTTTGGTCTTTGCCCATGCTTTGTCTACATGGCACATGGTAATTAAAGTACCAGACTGGTGGAACTAACTTTCTTGGATGTTTAACAGCCATACTAGGAAGCCTATACTAATTTGGACAGGGGAACATAAAGGACAGTTTTTGCTCCTTGGTCGACTAAGTTCCAGGGGACAATATGCATCTCCCAAAATGTCCTGTAACTTTTGTGAGTCACCTGTCTTTTTGATCAAGGAGGCTGTGGCGTTCCCACCAGATGGACTTGAACCAGCGTTCAGTCTGCAAACAGGAGGGTCAACACAGAGGAATCATTTCTTCCATGCTTTTGCAGAAGCAGGCAATACACTCATACTCAAAAGTGAGGATAATAAATAAATTAAAAAAAAAGATTTCGCTAACCTATCTCAGCAATTAAGAATAGAATACAACTTTCTTAGCTTAATGAAGGCTGTGGTGAGTGCTGCAGGGGAGTTATGGGAAAAGGTGTTGCATGGGTATTAATTTAGATAGGAAGAAGAAGTTTTAGGGTACTCCCACACAATAGGTGGCTATAGGTAACAATTATGTAATAAACATTTCAAAACACTGGAAGAAAAGATGTTGAACATTTCACCACAAAGAATTCACAAACATTTCAAGAGAAAAATCTGTTGCCCTGTTTTAAGCATTAGAAAATTGTGTACATGTATCAAATATTATACATAATGCCATTAATATGTATATTTTTAAGAATTTATGACTTAGCTAGAAAAATTAATGTCTTTAAAACACCAAAAGCTTTAGTCACAGACTGGGAGATATATAATTTGCAATATATTCAGAACATATGAAGATTGCCTAGGATATCAAAAAAATTAACAGTTTCTTAGTAGTAGACATCCCACGTGGGTGTACAAAGAGATGCTCTTTAAAACTGCTGTTCATCAGAGAAATGCAAAGGCACAAAGAGATACATCTATGCTACCCCCATGCACACCAATTAGAATGATTAAAATTAAAATTATTTTCAAGCATACATAAATATAGATATAAAATAAGTTAAATTTTCTTATATTCAGGCAAGAGTGTAAATTTATCATGCCCACATTGGTTAATGTTTAACCAGGTAAAAACAATCTGTCACAGTGTACATATGATATTTGTACATTTTGCCATGTATAAGTTACATACCAATAAATAAGAAATTAAGAAATCTGGGCTATAGAGATGGCTCAGCAGGTAAGAGCACTGGCCACTCGTGCAGAGGACCCAGGTTCTATTCCCAGCACTCACATGTTGGCTGACGACTGTCTGTAACTCCAGTTGCAGGAGATCCAGTGTCCTTTTCTGATCTCTGCAGGCATTGCACAATACAGGTCCAGGCAATACACTCATACACATAAAATAAAAATAATAAAATATTATAAACAGAAACAATGAAATTTGTGTGATGGTAAAGAAATTTGAACAGAAAATATGCATGTTGTCACATAAAATTATTGACATTAATTTTGTATATCTGGTAACAGCATTGTGTTGCTAACATTCTGCACATTTTAGAAATATATTATGAAAATTCCTTGGATAAAATGAAATGGTACATGGAATTTATTTAAAATACTTCAGTTTGGTGAGAGTGGGTAGATGGGAACATGGATGAAATAAGTCTGTGTTGACATTAATTAAAATATAACCAAAGAGTAAAGTCATCAGTACACTTCTTTAAGAGTTCAAGGGATTACACTTCCCAGACATCAGTCTTAAGTCTATATAAAAATATTTAGACAATTATTTCTCAATGATGATTTTGTTCCTAACCAGAAAGTGCTGCTCAGATGTGAGACTTCAAACCTTAGTCTCCAATACTGTAGTGCCCACCTGTAGCTAAGGGAGACAACCAGCTACTGCTAAAAAAAAATAAAATGATGGATAAATTTGTTTTCTCACCCTATTTAGAAGCCTCTGAGAGGGAACTGATACTGATTCTATCTACTCCAACAGCTATCAGCTATTTGCTGAAAGCAAATCCTGAATCCATCACTCTAGAGTCTAGCCTTGGAAGACAGAAGAACAACGAGGAAGAACTCAATAGAGGGATGCTTTTGGAAGCCCTTGTCAAGAAATTCCAATGGACTCTCATACCAACATTTGAAAATTGCCCTGTTCTTTTTTCAAGTTCCCGGCCTAGAACTTGTAATGCTAATTACTCTTGCCTTTACTTCTTCACATCTCCTATTCATGATTCAAGGGCTTTCTTTTCCCCTTAGAGACAAGAGTTATGCAATTTGGGAATCTTTTAGATGGACCCACTGAAGGGGTACCCCAATTGCCTCACCCTGCTTCCCTGTTCAGCATGGAAGAGCTTCAGCATGGAAGAAGCCAGAGTGGTCTGCATCCCTATTCCCTATTGGCAATTTGGGTAACCCGTTCAGAGGATGGCATGATATGTATAGGAGGTAAGAATTAGCTAGGCAGTTAGGGTAAAAAGACCCCAAAGAAAAGTAGTCAATTTCTTGGCTAAATATCAAAGTGTCCTTGGGCCTCTTAGCAACATACTCTGTTCCAAAGGCCAAAAATGTCAAAAGTATTTGGGAGCTTGTATGTAATCCTTAAAAGATTTTCAGGGTTACCTCTTCAGAGGGGAGAATGTTAGAGTAACCAAAAAATAAATAAATGGAAGAAGAAAAAAAGAAATAAAGGAAGAAAAAAGAGAAAGAAAGAAAGTACATGAAGTTGTCAGAAAATAGTAATGGGGAGATATGGGAGGAGTTGGAGGGGAGGGAGTGGGCACAGATTTGATCAGAACATGTTATATGCATGTATAAAATTCTCAATAAATTAAAAAAATCCTTAAAAAACCTTGTTCTAATAGTAGCTTACTGGATGATTAAAAGTACAAATTTTACCCAGGAACCTGGAAGGTTATGCGGGAGGATCATAAGTTCAAGATTAGTCCAGGATGCACAGTGAGTATGATGCTAGCTTCGACCACGAAGCAAGATTGTTTCTAAACCAAAACAAAACCCAAACCAAGGCAAGTCTTAAATTTCAGTTAGTCGAACATTAAACATTAAAAATATTTCTGCTAATATGTTTTATTACCCTCTGTTACTGAAGCCATCTTAGAAACTAAGTTAAAGGATAATGATTATAGTATCTTGAAAGAAACTGTCATGCCTAGACATTGTTGTAAGTGCCTGGTACTTGTCTCCTTCAATTATATGAGAAATAGTCCCTCTGGAAAGTGGGAGACAGAAAGTTTGAGCAACTTGCCATGGACACAGCAAGAGCAAATACTCCAGGAAGCTAATACTCCAAATTTTGTTGCCAGTACCCAAGGATGATGAAGAGTTTGTAGATGGAAAGTGAAGATGGTAGCAGCTAGATGCTATGGCTGTGTGAGATGAGGTACGAATGACCAGCAGCGTGAAATGGTGGAACTCCTATTTTTGTGTGGTGTGTGTGAAAGGAGTTAGTCTCAGGGCTCAGCATTTAGTAGGATGCTGAATTAGAGGTCTCAGCAAACTTTAGAAATGTGGTGATTCAATTTACAATTATCAAATTTTAGTAAGCGTAACAACTCATGGAGTGCCTGTCCCTTAATAAAATGTAAAAATGAAAGAATTCTTTTGGAGAAAGGCCCTGTATTTTTGAGTAGGAGCATGGCACATCTGGAGCCTGTCATGACCAGTGGCTGTGGATCTTTAAAAAAATTGTTCTTTGGCAACTTCCTACGTGTTTGTAGTGAATTTTGGTCTTTTCATTCCCCATCACCCTTTCTTACCACCTCCTGCTCCCATTGAAACTCTGCTTCTTCCAAGAATTTCCTCCTACTTTTTTTTGTGACCCACTGAGTCTCACTGTGGATGTTTGCATGAACATGTGTGGGGGTGAGTTAGAGAAGCTTATGGGTAGCTCCACCACTGAAAACAGCACAGTCCTCTCCAGCAACTATTCCCTGCTCATAACCCGTCAGGGAGGAGAAGGGCTGTGGACAACTTTAGGAAGAATTTCTAGTTCAGAAAAAATGGAATGCTTTGAACTTGGAAGTGGGACTGGATTCCAACAGGCCATATTGATCCATGCATAACTTTGAGAATTTACTACCTTTGAACATGGGAAGAATAATATTTAAGTCACATGATGCTTGTAAGGATTAAGTTAAGAACACAAAATGCTTTTAACAAAGTGGTGGAGATGTAGCTGTGGCTCAACATTTATAAGTTTTCTTTCCTGATCATGTATTTTATGAGGAAATTTATAAGGATGCTTCAACAGTTGTATGATTTGCAACACAGTTCTCTGATAGGCAACCTCCATTTCTCCATGCCTGATGAGAAGTAGTCTGGCAGATTGGAGGGTGACTTTATTGATTCAGGAGTTTTTATTCAGACACTGCAATGAAACATTCTATGAAACCTTGGGCAAGGGGCTTTATCCCTCACTTGGATTAGTTATCTGTAGAAGGAGTGTTGTGGGCATAAGCCGTGGTCTCCTTGAGTTCTAACACTGTGTGGAGAGATAAATTGGAAACAGAGATCTCTTCCATTGCCGAAAAGTGGGGTAGGGGTGGTAAAAAACTGAATGTCATTATTTCTTCTAGGAAATAACTTACAGGGGTTTTGAAGTCTTGGGCAAATAAGAAACAACACTTTATGGTATCACTATTAGGTAAGAAATGAGTGGCTTTTTTTTTTTTGGATATGACAACATAGGCCCATATCACAAAAGCAAAAAATATACATATAGAACAACTGGAGAGATTGCTCAGTGGTTAAGAGTATCTATCTATCTATGTATCTATGTATGTATCTATGTATGTATCTATGTATCTATATCTATCTACCTATCTATCATCTGTCATCTATCTACCTATCATCTATCTATCTTATACATATAGAACATCTGGAGAGATTGCTCAGTGGTTAAGAGTATCTATCTATCTACGTATCTATGTATGTATCTATGTATGTATCTATGTATGTATCTATGTATGTATCTATGTATCTATGTATCTATCATCTATCTATCTATCTATCTATCTATCTATCTATCTACTATCTAATCTATCTATCTATCTATCTATCTATCTATCTATCTAT
>NW_008350535.1:401181-413344 GCF_000622305.1 Nannospalax galili
GAGATTCATCAAACTAAAAACACTTCAGCAGAGGGAAGGAAACAACTAACAAAATAAAAAGGCAGCCTAGATGATGGAAGAGAATATTTGTAAACCATGTATTAGATGGGATGTTAATATTTAAGATTTATGAGAAATTCATACAACTCAATAGCAAAAAAATCCCCAATAACCCAATTAAAAATGGACAAAGGACCCAAATGGAATATTTTCCAAAGAAATATAATTGAGAACAGGTATATAAAAAGTGTTCAACATCACACCAGGGAAATGCAAATAAAAACATAATTTTGCATCCATTAAAATGGCCATTATAAGCTGGGCATGGTGGTGCATGCCTTTTGTCCCAGCACTTGGGAGGCAGAGGCAGGAGGATCTTCATGAAGATCAAGGTTCCAGGACAATTGTGGTTACAGGGAGATCCTGTCTCAGAAAAAAAAAAAATAGACCACCATAAAAACAAAAATAAACAAGGAAAAACAAACCCAGACCCAAAGAAAGCTCCATACATAATAGGTGGTAATATAAATTATAAATTTGTATAACCATTATAGAAAACAATGTGTGTGTGTGTTTTTCTCTGTCTCTCTTTCTTGAGATATATTTTCTAGTCTGGCTTCACACTTGCTATGTAGCTGAGGATGACTTAAACTTATGATTCTCCTGTCTCTCCTCCTGAGTTCTGGGGTTACAGGCATGAACCCCCTTTCCTGGTTTATGAGGTACTGGAGATGGAACCCAGGGTTTTGTACATGTTAGGCAAGAACTCTATCAACTGTGCTTTATCCTCAGCAATAAAATGGAAAGTTTTCAAAATTAAAATAAGAACTATCTTATGATCCAGCAATCCCTTCTGGGTGTATATACAGAATAAATGAAATACTGAAGAGATACCTGCACTCCCACATTCACTGCAGCATAATTCACAGTAGCCAAGATATGGAAATAGCCTAAAGAAAATGTGATGTGTTATTTAACCTTTAAAGAGAAGGAAATTCTATTTGCAAAAACACAGTTGAAGCTAAAGAGTATTATTCTAAGGAAAATAAGTCAGATGAAGGAAGAAAAATATTGTATTATTTCACTTATATGTGGAGTCTAAAATAGTTTCATAGGAGAATTTTAAAAAATGAGTAGGGGACAATTTTTAGAGGAAAGACTGCAGAAAGTTGTCTATTTAATAGATTCATACACAGGAAGACCCAGAGGTATTATGTTAGAATGGCTTGGTATGTGAGGCAGGGACTGTTGAGTACATGGTTTGGTAAAGGAGATGACTGGGAAGAGGCTGTAAGCCACCCGCAGGAGAACCCTACAGAAGTAACTAAAAAGTCAAAAAAGTGTCAAGGTGGGAATTGTAAAGGAAGACTTGGAGTTGGAACAGGTTGGAAATAGGAGGATAGAGAATGCTTTAGAGAGAAGATGGTGTAATAGGATATGATAGGAAGAATGCAGGAGAAAGAGACACACACACAGAGACAGAGAGAGACAGAGAGGAGGGGTAAAGGGGAGAGGGGGGAAGTGAGAAGAAAGGAGATGGAGAGGGAGCGAAGGAGAGAGAGTATGTGATGAGCAAGGGGAGGCAGTCATCTGCATGACAGGTGTGATACTTCATCTTTATCGTCAACTTAACTGGATTTTTTTTTTGGTCTTTTTGAGACAGAGCCTCCCTGTAGACCCAACTCGCTATGTAGACCAGGCTAGCCTTGAATTCACAGAGATCCACCTGCCTCTGCTTTTCAAGTGCTCAGATTAAAGGCTACCATCCCCGGCCTAAGCTGACTGGGTTTAGAATCATCATGTGGACACATTTCTAGGGATGTCTGTGAGGGCATTTCCAGAAAGGATTAACTGACTGAGGAGGGAGGACACATTCTGAATGTGGGTGGCACCACCTAAGAGCTGGGGTCCTAGACCGAATAACAAAAAAGAGAAGTGAGTTGAGAACCAGCATTCGTCTCCCTCTACTTCTGATTGCAGATGCAGCATCAACCGAGTGCCTCACAGCTGCTGCTGTGCTTTCCCTGATATGATGGGCTGTGTCCCCTTAAACTGTAAGCAAATAAACCCTTCCTTAAGCTGCTTTTGTCACTATTTTTGTCACAACAGTGAGAAAAGTAACAGACTTTTGGTGTTATCATAAATAGCAGAATGGCAGACAGGGCCAGTTGGCCAGAGAGCTCTGGAGGAGGAAGGAATTGAGAAGAGGCATGGTTGGCTAAAGACCAACTGTTCTGACTTGAACCGAACAAAAATTAGAGGGATATGTGGGTGTAATGGGTTGAATACTATCCTCCTCTACCAAAGATATGTCCGCATTCTAATCCCTAGAGCCCATGAATGTGACCTAGTTTAGGGAAAGTCTTTCCAGAGAGAATTGAGTTCACGACTCTAGATGCCATTGTCCTAAACATCTAGGTAGCTGTTGATTCAATGATGTGTCCTTTAAGAAGACAGAGGAGAGGACAGAAGCAGAAGGAAAGGGACAGCGAAGATGGAGTTATGCAAGGACAAGCCAAGGAATATCTGGAACCACCCAAACTGGAAAAGCAAGGAATCGGTTTCTCCTTGGAGCTCCAGAGGGAGCCCTGCTACCATCTCAATTTGAGAATTTTGGTTTCCAGAACTGTGAGAGAATGAATTTCCGTGACTATAATTTATTATGACAGGAAATAAGCTGTGACAGAACATCCACAATGTTGTGAAGTCAGAGGGTAGGAATGTGGCTCTGGAGCTCAGAAGAGAAGCCACAGCTGGAGAGATGTATTTTAGTTCCATGTCTAGATAAGACACAGTTTATATAATATGTAAATTAACAGGATGGAAGAAAGAACATGAAGAATTTCCTCTATGTCTGCAATGTTCTCCAGGCTCTCTACACAGCTCATTGCTCACCTTGCTCAGGATTTTGGTCCCTTGTTTCTCAATGAATATTGCATGAACACTCTATTTTAAATTGTGTTCCTTGAAATTATGGCCCCTTTCCTGTTCCTACTTAATTTTTCTTGTAATATTTTCTGACAAGCCATGGTTGTTTGTGCTTGTATTTATCTCTATGTCTGCCATTTCTAGAATGTAAGCTTTATGAGAACAGAACTTTGTCCATTTGGGTCACTGGTGTCAGGTGCATCATAGCTGCTCAATGCATACTTGTTAAACAATAATATATATAACTTGTTATAATACAATATGGAAGAGACTGCAGAGTTCATGAGCCCTGATGGGAAGAATCTCATAGAAGGAGGGAGCTCAAAGACAGGGTACAGAAGATGGAGCATGCCCTGAGGTCTTTAGAAGGCAGATGGGGAGGTGCAAGATGCCTGGGGAAAGGATTGACTCTGGTCGGGTGATGACTTGCCTTTCATCATAATAAATGCAAGGTGAAATGGTAGGTGCAGGTACTGGTGTGACTTTATTTGGAGGTTGGAAGGGTAGGCACTGCAGGTTCAGAGGGATATCTGTCCATGTGTTCTTGTGAGTCCTTCCTGGCAGTGCTGAGCAGCCTGTAACAGAGGCAGGATGGACAGAGAGCTAGACTTTATCAGAGATGATGCTTCACACTTAAAGAGGTCAAAAGAACAAGGGAGGTGGGACATTTAGCAAGGAAGTGGTTGAATTATGGTCTATGGAATTAAAACTCTAATGGAAACAGAAATGGGCACATAGTATAGACTTACAACTTGCATTAAAAAAAAAACAAAAAAAATGAACACAGCCAGTCGTAGCAGCCTATGCCTTTAATCCCAACAGGGAGGCAGAGGTGAGTGAATCTCTGTGAGTTCAAGGTCAGCCTGATCTACTACATTGCAAGTTCATGGCAGTTGGGGCCACAGAGAGACTCTGTCTTAAAAAGGCCAAAAAAAAAAAAAACCCCCACAAAAAACTGAACACAGGCTAGAAAGATGGCTCGGCAGTTAAGAGCACTGGTTGTTCTTGTAGAAGACCCAGGTTTGAATCCCAGAACTCTCATGAAGGCTAGAACAATCATCTTTAACTCCAATTTCAGGGGGATCTGACATCCTTTTCTGTCCTCTGCAGGCACTGCACAGCACGGTGCACTTACACACATGCAGGAATAACACTCATACACCTAAAATAAAAACAAATAATTAAGAAAGCTGAGCACATCTGTGTAACCAGGATTAGATCATTGACATAGGTTATGGAATTATATTCAGAGAAATTGATAATCAAGAAGCAAGGAGAGGAGGCTAAGGAGATGGCTCAGTCAATAAAACACTCGTCATGTAAGCATAAGGGTCTGAGTTCGATTCCTAACATCACTGTTAAAAAAAAAAACAGGCATTGTAGTACATGCCTGTAATCATAGCCCTGGGAGGCTGAGATAAGAGGTTCTCTAAGGCTTGCTCTGTGACAAGTTTAGCCAAATTGGTGAGTTCCAGGTTCAGTGAGAGACTTTGAGATCAAGCAGTCAACAGCTACTTGGGGAGGGAGAATCAGCTTCTGGATGGCCCTACACTCATGTGCATCTAGGCAACACTAATTGAACTTAGTAGGCTATATATAAAAAAATAAAGAAGAACAGGACATGAATTTGAGAGGAAGATTTTGGTGTGGGGAACCCAGGAGGAGTTAGAAAGCAGGGAGTGAGGGGTAGATATGACCAAAATGCATTATACTCATGTATGATATTCTTTTGAGGAAATTTCATTGAGGGGCTGGATAGATAGCCCAGAGGTTAAGAGCATTGGCGGCTCCTGCAGAGGACCCAGGCTTGATTTCCAGCACACACAAGGCAGATAACAACTGTCTATAGCTCCAGTTCCAGGGGATCTGACACCCTCTTCTGACTGTGGGCATTGCATAGGTACACTTACATACATGCAGGCAATACACTCATAGACATAAATAAAATTAGTAAATAAAATATGAAAGAATTTTATTGTCAAGAAATTCATGCAATGTATTTTGATCATAGTCCTACCCCCCATCTTCACATTCATTTTTCCACCCCCTACTCCCCAACTTCGTGACCTCTGTTAGCAGATGAAAAATCCCATCCATCTTATATAATGCATATGAACTGGGTGCCAGAGAAATCATATCTCATTACAATGTCAGTGATCTGTAATTCCTACATACAGATGTGCCAAAGTACTGGTCCACTCTCTCCTTTGTATGTGGTTTTGTGTCAGAATGCACCTAGGTTTCTTGGAATAGAATTTTCACATTTGTTTTCTGTTTCTCTTATAAACAGTTTAAGATGATCAGGTAGGGATTTCTCTCTTTATCTGCAGATAGAGACACTTGGGATTCCTTATCATGCAGTTGTGCCCAGCCTGAGTATATGAGGTTGCACTTTGGCTGTTTCTGGGCCTCACTTAGCACAATCACCCCACTATGGTCCAAGGTGTTCTCCAACAGGTTGAGTCCCCCAAGAGTTTTACTGTGGGTAAAAGCAGAAGATAGGTCTTCATAGCAGGCAAAATCTAACTCATGGGCCTTGAATTCAAGATTCTCTGAGTGGCAGTTGGGATGTTTCACAGCTTCTCATGACAGCTTTGGCCCAGTGTCCTCTAGTTTATTTTCTATAACCTGTAGACTTCTCAGTTTTCTACTGCTGTTATGGACTGCAGCCAAGTCTTGACAGACAATGGACAATGATGATGGTGGGGCTGACCATGGTGGGCTGTGTATTGGTTGCTCGCAGGCCCAGCCCAACCCCTCCTGTTGCACCAGGACAGTGTATAAAACTCCTTTTAAAAAATTATTCATTTAATAACCACATGATTAGAAAAAGCATTTTGTTACAGCTTTAACATATTCAATAACGATTTCCAGAGCAAAGACACATCTCTTTCAAAAGTGGCTATAAATTTTTGGGTCTCAAAAAAAGACGAAAAATGTTTTTTTGGGTTCACAGTTGAATTAATAAAGTTATACAATATTGAACTCAGTATAAACCCTATAAGACATAAAATTGAATGAGGTTTCCATGGAGACCCCATCAAAATCACTTGAACCAGTGTCCAGTCTACAAAGAGGAGGGTCAATACAGAGGAAACATTTCCTCCATGCTTTCAAGTGAAGTCAGCCATGGTCAAAAAGGACCTTTGACTTATCTTCACATAGATGGAACTGGTAAAAAAAAAAAGGAGCCAGGGGCTCCTCCCAAGCCCATGTAACCCCTGAGGAACAGATCCTCAAACGGCCTTAAGAGTAAAATAAATCGGTTTATCTGGGCCAACTGTATGGTTTAAACACCCTAAAGGAAAGTATAACCAAAGATTAAAGGGGTCAATATAATTTTTTAAGAGTCCATGTGTATAGCTAAATGCTATATATAACAAGAAACAATGCCAGACAGGAGATACCTTCCTTTGAGTTATTGACCATGGTTGCCTAAGAATCTCCCAGACAATAACCCAGCATAGAACTTGGAAAATGAACACCAGACCCCAGTTTTATCTAAAGGAATATTGACAACTGATTGCTGCTAAATGAGGAACAGCTGATCTTCCTAAAACAAGGATCTCTAGATAGGCTGACTAGATTCAGCATATGGATAAGCACTTGGGAACTTGTCCAACAACACAGTGGACAGTAACAACAACACAGTGGACGGTAACAGGGATGAGAGAGTATATGGGCTCCAGTGGGGGTGGGGGCAGACTATGGGAGGGTCCCATTTGAGAAGTGGGTATATAGATGAATAAGATTGTTTTGGATGTTCTGTATGACATACACACACAAAAAAATCAACAAATAAAAACAATGAGTTTCTCTGGGCCTGGTCTCACCCTCACCTCCCTTTACTTCCCTGGGCTGCACAGTCTCTGGGTGACCTGGTGCCAGCACCGTTCCTGGTTCCCAGGACACCTCTGGGCCCAGTTTTGCCCTCATCTCCCTTTGCTTCCTGGGCTGTAGAGCCTTCAGTGTCCTGGTACCAGCACCTTCCCTGGGCAACTCCAGTGTGCCCACACTGCCTTGACTCTCCCAGCCTCTTTCACCCTCACAGCTCCCCTGCCTCATCTCTCCTCCTAGCCTGGTTACAGGCCCATTTCCTGTCTTGGCACCCCAGATATTGGGGCTAACCTCTCGGCCCACAGCCACCAATGCTTCTTGATCCTTTGCATTCGGACCAACCCAGACCCTCTCTGTGGCCCCAAGGAACCCTCTGGGCCTGGTCCCGCCCTCACCTCCCTTTACTTCCCTGGGTGGCATAGCCAACAGCTTCCAGAGACCAGGATCTATCCTTGGCCCTTCTCCCAGGCCAGCCCAGCCCCCAAATTCCTGAGGCAGGCATCTTTCCTGGAGGGACTGAGACCTTAGGAGAAAGCCCGAGAACATGTGAGCCTCATCTCACTTGGGGAGATGTGGGAACTCCTGAAGACAAAAGCAATTAGGTCACTCCAATATGAAATCAAAAGAGAGAACCCAAAGCCTAGACCAACCAGCTTTTCATGTCCAACAAGTAAACCATGAAGGCACATAAAGTTTACAAAAAGAAGCAGATCTAAACTCAACAAAGGAAGGCTTGAGTCTCACACAAGAATCAGAAACTAAGAAGGAAATTCACATGTCAAAATCACAGAGAAAAAATAATAACATGAAACACCAAAATAATACATCCCACCAAGTACCAATAGTCCTCTAGAGGAGTACAGTGAGAACTGTACTCCTGTGTTAGAGATAACATAGGACATGAAACTCAAAAGAAAAATTATAAACATGATAAAAGAATTTAGTGAATTTAAAGAACACACAAACAAAGAAATCAAGGAACTGAAGGAAGGTAGGGTAAAATTTCTGAATGAATTCAGAAGAGAGTTAGGAATATTGAAGAATACTCAGGCTGAAATGAAAAAAGAAGTGAAACACTCAGTAAGCCAATTAGAAATGACAGGAGAAAGCCTCACCAATAGGATGAATGAAATGGAAAACAGAATATCAAGACTGGAAGATAAAGTGGACGAATTAGACCACTCAAACCAAGATTATGAAAAATTTATGAAAACACAAGAATGGAATATGCAAGAATTGTGTGACACCATAAAAAAAACCAAACGTACGAATCATAGGTATACAGGAAGGAGAAGAATCTCAAGATAATGGGATGGAACAGATCTTCAACAGGATTGTAGAACTAATTTCCCCAAATTAAAAAAGACATGCCCATACAAATACAAGAAGCATATAGAACACCAAATAGACAGGAACAGAAAAGAAACACTCTATGGCACCTCATAGTAAAAATATTAAATGTTCAGAATAAAGAGACAATCCTGAAAGCTGCAAAAGAAAAACAAGTCACATAAAAGAAAAACCCATCAGGATTACAGCTGACTTTTCAGTGCAAACTATGAAAGCCAGAAGAGCCTGGACCAAAGTATTCCCAGTTCTAAATGACCACAGATGCCAACCCAGATTACTTTACCCAGCCCAAAATGTCTATCATGAAGGGGGAAGAAAAATCTTCCATGACATAAATAGGGCAAAAGAATTCATGTCCATAAAATGAGCCCTTCAGAGAGTTCTAGAAGCAATACAAATAGCTGAAGAAAGGAATGACTATACACAAAGGGCGACAGAAAGAAATTCAATGAAGGCATAACTGTGGAAATGCACAGCTATATCAGGAATGTGAACAGAAATAAAATGACAGGGTTCAATATGCATCTTTAATTAATAACTTTAAATATCAATGGACTGAACTCCCCAGTCAAAAGACACAAACTAGGTGAATGGACTAAGAAACAAAACCCATCTTTTTGTTTTCTGCAAGAAATTCATCTCACTTTCAAGGACAGGCACTACCTTAAGGAGAAAGGATGGAAAAAAATATACCAAGCAAATGGTTCTATGAAAAAAGCAGGTGTTACAATTCTAATAACTGACAAATTAGACTTTAAAAATAATCAGAAGAGACAAGGAAGGCCACTTCATTCTGATCAAAGGAACAATAAACCAAGAAGATATTACAATCATGAGCATATATTCACCAAACTCTGGTGCACCCAACTTCATAAAAACAACACTACAGGACTTTAAGACCCAGATTAATCCCAACTCATTAATAGTAGGGGACTTCAATACCCCACTGTCTCCATTAGATAGGTCAACAGGGCAGAGACTTAACAGAGAGACATCTGAAATAAGCAATACCATATATCAAATGGACTTAATAGACATCTACTGAGTATTCTACCCAAGCACCAAAGAATACACTTTCTATTCAGCGCCCCATGGAACCTTCTCCAAAATTGACCATTTCCTGGGGCACAAAATAAACCTGAACAAATACAAAAAGATTGAAATAATTCCATGCAGTCTATCAGACCACAAAGCAATAAAGCTTAAAATCAACACCAGAAAAAAACACCAGTAACCGTATAAACACATGGAGATTAAACAACACACTCCTGAATGATGAATGGATCAAAGAAGAAATTCAGAAAGAAATAAAAGTATTCCTGGATCTAAACGAAAAGGACAATAGAACACACCAAAACCTCTGGAACACATTGAAATTAGACCTTAGAGGGAAGTTCATAGCTCTAAGTGCCTATATTAAAAAATTGGAAAGAACACAAAGAAATGACTTAACATTGCAACTCAAGACACTTGAAAAGCAACAACAAATGAAACCTAAACCCAGCAGACAAGAAGAAATAACAAAAATCAGAGCAGAAATCAATGAAATAGAAAAAAAGAGAACAATACAAAGAATCAACGATTCCAAAAGCTGATTCTTTGGGTAGATAAACAAGATTGATAGACCGCTAGCCTAGTTAACCAAAAGAAAGAAAGAGCACCTCCAAATCAGCAAAATCAGAGATGAAAGGGGAAACATCACAACAGACACCAAAGAGATCCAGGACATTATAAAGGAGTACTTTAAAAACCTATATGTACTAAATTTGAAAACCTGAAGGAAATGGACGAGTACCTAAAAGCATGGGAACTGGCAAAACTAAATCAAGATTAGATGAACAGCTTAAACAGACCCATAACACATAAGGAAATTGAAACAGTAATACAAAACCTCCTGACTAAACAAAGCCCAGGAGCAGATGGATTTAGAGTAGAATTCTACCAGACATTTAAAGAGGGTCTACTTCCAATAATACTTGTTATTCAAAAAGATAGAAATGGAGGGAGAACTTCCAAATCCCTTCTATGAAGCCAGTATTATTCTAATACCAAATCCAGGTAAAGATACAACCAAAATAGAAAACTATACACCCATATACCTAAGGAATATAGATGCAAAAATTCTCAACAGAATACTCGCAAACTGCATACAGACACCATGATTAAGTGGGCTTTATTTCAGAGATACAGGGATGGTTCAATATACATAAGTTAATAAATGTCATAAATCATATAAATGGGATCAAAGACAAGAACCACATGGTCAGCCCAATAGATACAGAGAAGGCCTTTGACAAAATTCAACATGCATTTATGTTCAAAGTCCTAGAGGGAATTGGACTGAAGGGAACATATCTAACCATAATCAAAGCCATATATAATAAACCCACAGCTAACATCATTCTAAATGGAGAAAAACTGGAAGCATTCCCATTTAAATCAGGAACAAGAAAAGGCTGTCCACTATCGCCACTCATCTTTAACACAGTGTTTGATACTCTTGCGAGAGCAATAAGACAAGAGAAAGAAATTAAAGGAGTAATAATTGGAAAAGGAGAGATCAAATTATCAATTTTTCCAGATGATATATCTAAGAGATGCCAAAAATTCCACCAGAAAACTCCTAGAAATTATAAACATGGTCAGTAAAGTGCCAGGTTATAAAATTAATCTACATAAGACTATCACCTTTCTATACACCAATAACAAGCAATCAGAGCAAGAGTACATGGAAACACTCCCCTTCACAATAGCTGCAAAAAAACCCACCTCAGAATAAACCTAACCAAAGACATTAAAGACTTCTACAAAGTAAAATTTAAATCCTTATAGAAAGAGATTGAGGAAGACATCAGAAGATGGAAGGATCTCCCATGCTCATTGATTGGAAGAATTAATATTAGGAAAATGACCATTCTTCCAAAAGCCATTTATAGATTCAGTGCAATGCCAATCAAAATCCCCATGACATTTTTCACAGAATTGAAAAAAACTACCCTGAGTCATATGGAAGTGTAAAAGACCTTAGATAGCCAAAGCAACTCTGAGCACTGAGAGCAATGCTGGGGGGATTACTATATGAGATATTAAACTGTATTACAGAGCTATAGTCATAAAAGCAACGTGGTACTGGCACAAAAATAGACCCATAGATCAATGGAGCAAAATTGAAGACCCAAATATGAGTACAAGCAATTTCAGCCACCTGATATTTGACAAAGGTGCCAGGAACATTTGCTGGAGAAAAGACAGCATGTTCAGCAAATGGTGATGACAAAACTGGATTGCCACCTGTAGAAGAATGAATCTAAAGCCCAGTTTTTCACCTTGCACAAAAGTCAACTCCAAATTGATCAAAGACCTCAACGTGAAGCCTGAAACCCTGAAACTGTTAGAAGAAACCATTGGCAATAACCTACAAGATATAGGTGTGGGAAAGGATTTTCTAGACCAGACATCAACTGTCCAGGAAACAAGGTCAAGAATCAACAAATGGGACTTCCTTAAACTAAAAAGCTTCTGTACATCAAAAGAAGCAAACAAAGAAGTGAAGAGAAAAACCCCACAGAACGGGAGAAAATCTTCACCACTGACACATCTGACAGAAGTTTAACATCCAGAATATATAATGAACCTAAATACAAAGAATCAAGAAAGGAAGTAATCCAATTAAAAGATGGGCTAAGGAACTGAACAGAGAGTTTTCAAAAGAAGAACTAAAGATGGCTAAGAAGAATCTTAAAAGGTATTCAACATCACTCGTAATTAGGGAAATGCAAATTAAACCACTTTAAGATTTCATCTTACCCCAGTTATGCGAACAAATGATGGAGAAGATGTGGGGAAAGGGGAATGCTCATCCACTGCTGGTGGGACTGCAAACTTGTTAAACCCCTATGGAAAGCAGTATGTAGAACTCTTAAAAAACTCCAAATGAACCTACCATTTGACCCAGTTATATCACTACTTGGCATATACCCAAAGAACTCATCCTTTTGCAGAGACACTTGTACATCCATGTTTGTTGCTGCTCTTTTCACAATAGCTA
>NW_008350535.1:413411-414850 GCF_000622305.1 Nannospalax galili
TATGATGGAGTTTTACTCAGCAGTAAAGAATGATGGAATCATGAAATTTGCAGGTCAATAGATGGAACTAGAAACTGTTATACTAAGTGAAGTAACACAGACTCATACATAAAAACGATGTATGTGCTTCCTCATATTTGGATCCTAGCACCAAATCCTTATAAGTGAATACGTATCCAGACATAACTACAGGAACCAGGCTAATGAAGAGGAACCAGGGCGGTAAAGGAAAAGAAAATCTGAAAGAGAAGAACAGTAGGAAACAGGTGTTAGCAAGGGAGATATGGATAAAAATGTGGTTATTTTAAGGGGTGGGGGGAGGGAAGGTTTTACAAGGAACCTAGAGGACAAAGGGTAGGAAGGAACTCAAGAAAGGTAGGACCATAGGCGAAGGGTATTACTAAGGGAGAAATGGGAAAAATGGGGGAAACCATGGGGAAACCATGGTGGAAGGTTTATACAATGTGAGAGATCAATAATGCCTAGCTAGTTTTAGAAAACCAGAGGGAACCATATTAGGCCAACAACCTACTGACAAATTATACATACAACCAGATCAAAAAATGTAATATATGTCTAGGCAAGGTTTATCTGAGAGCATTTGGTCTTTGCCCAAGCTCTATCTACATGGAACATGGTAATTAAAAGTACCAGACTGGTGGAGGTATCCTTCTTGGATGTTTAACAGCCATACTTTGAGGTCTACACTAATTTGGTCAGAGGTACATAAAGGATAGGTTTTGCTCCTTGCTGTCCTAGGTCGACTAAGTTCCAGGGGACTATGAACATCTCTCAAAATGTCCTGTAACTGTGGTGAGTCACCTGTCCTCTTGATCAAGGAGGCTGTGAACACCCCACCAAATGGACCTGAACCAGTGCCCAGTCTACAAAGAGGAGGGTCAACACAGAGGAACCATTTCTTCCATGCTTCCAAGTGAAGCCAACCATGGTCAAGTAGAACCTTTGACTTATCTTCACATAGGCAGAAGTGGTAAAAGAAGGGAGTCAGGGGCTCCTCCCAAGCTCATGTTACCCCCGAGGAACAGATCCTCAAATGACCTTAAGAGTAAAAATAAATTGATTTATCTAGGCCAATTGTAGGGTCTTAAACACCCAAAAGGAAAGTATGAAAATGTACTTCATGTTAAGTAGTAGAGGTGATAAACATTACCAGTGAAATTTACCTGATGACTTTATATCCATACTCAGGTACTAAGGATCTGATTGTAATAGACTGTGACTAGTAATAATAAGATGCATAGAGATTAAAGACACATGTGCAAACATCTAAGTGTTAGTAGCATTAAAATGATAGGAAACAGCATATTATAAAATGAAATGGAGATCTTTAAAGGGTAAAACTCATTCCATCTTATGTCTTACAGGGCTTATATTGAGCTCAGTATTGTATAACTATATTAATTCAACTGTGAACCTAA
>NW_008350535.1:415034-418860 GCF_000622305.1 Nannospalax galili
TCTCCATTTCATTAAAAAAATTTAAAGTTAAAAAATATAATTCTTCAAAGCATAAAAATTTGCTCCTTATTAATTAGTAGATGTGGAAAACACTTTCCCATTGAAATCTATGTGGTGACTTTATATCCATGCTCAGGTGCCAAAGATCTCAGAAAGTAACCGACTGTGATTAGTAATAATCAGGTCCATAGAGATTAGAAACGCACGTGCAAGAGTCTAAGTGTTAATTGTATTGAAAGTGAATTTTTCTGTATGAAACTGTGTATTTTAATAATGAAATGGAGATCTTTTTTAAAGGTTAAAACCTCATTCAACTTTATGTCTTATAGGGTTTACACTGAATACAATATTATATAACTGTATTAATTCAACTGTAAACAAAAATTTATAGCCAATTTTGAAAGAGATGCATTTTGGCTCTTGAAAATGCTATTGAATATGTCAATGCTGTTCTAATGAAATGCTTCTTCTAATTATGTGGTTATTAAATAAATAATTAAAAAAACAAGTTGTATTTGAGGAAGAAGTATAAAAATTTGCTTCATGTTAATTAACAGAGGTGAAAAACGTTACTGTTGAAATCTACCTGATGACTTTATATCGATATTCTTTAAGAACAAAAAATTAAATTTAAAATTAGAATGAGGTGGGGAGCAATTGAAGAAGACCCCTCATATCAACCTCTGATCTCCACTTGTATGTGCACATGTGCACATACACATATGTATCTGCACGTGGACACAAACATACACACACACACACACACACACACACACACAAAAGTAAAGGGAAAGCAGATAAGGACTGTCAAATATAATGATCCTCTGGTAGGATTAAAGAATTGAGACAGCAGTTGTTGAGGGAGGAGAGGAAGTTATGATGACAGAGGAAGTTAAGGGCTTTGCATCAGATTCTAGGTTCCAGTGGTGGAACCTAGAATGATCTTGTATGAGCTTGGGCAGGGATTGCTAATGTGGGATGAAGGAGTTCACTTGTGTTAAAGAACTTAGAAACTGGGTCATCAGATAAGTTATCCACTCAGAAGTTTGGGTTTTCTAAAACAATGGAAGGACTTAAAGATGAAAGTCTTAAATGAATGAATGTGTACGTATTATATAATATATATGTATACAGGTATATACATTGAATAAACCAATTATATCTATCATCTATCATCTATCTATCTATCTATCTATCTATCATTATCTATCTATCTATTTATCTCTATATATGTCATCTATCATCATCTATCATCTATCTATCTATCTATCTGTCATCTATCATCATATATCATCTATCATCTATCTATCATCTCTCATCATCTATCTCTCATCATCTATCTATCATCTAGCATCTATCTATCTATTATCTATCTATCTCTATCATCATCATCTATCTATCTATCTATCATCTATCTATCTATCTATCTATCTAGCATCTATCTATCATCTCTCTACCTATCTATCCATCTTCTATCATCTATCTATCATCATCATCTATCTGTCGTCTATTTATCTATCTATCATCTGTCTATCCATCTCCTATCATCTATCTATCATCTATCTATCTATCTATCTATCATCTATCATCTATCTATATCTATATATCTATCTATCTAGCATCTATCTATCATCTCTCTACCTATCTATCCATCTTCTATCATCTATCTATCATCATCATCTATCTGTCATCTATTTATCTATCTATCATCTGTCTATCCATCTCCTATCATCTATCTATCATCTATCTATCTATCTATCTATCTATCTATCTTCTTCATCATCATCTATCATCTATTTATCTATCTAATCTATCATCTGTCTATCCATCTCCTATCATCTATCTATCTATCTATCTATCTATCTATCTATCTATCTACAATCATCTATCATCTATCTATCTAGTTATCTATCTATCTATCTATCTATCTATCTATCTATCTATCTATCTATATCTATCTATCATCTATCTATCTATCATCTATGTATTTTATATATATATCAGTGGTCCTGAATGCAGTCAAAGACACCAAAGAAAAGTATCAGAAGATGGAGCACTGAGACAAAAGTCAAGAGAACCAAGAATAAAGAGAGGGAGGACAGATATCATGAAGCTATAGTGATGTGAGGAGGAACTGCCTCCACTTTGCCATTCCTGAGAGAGCACCAGGGGTGGCAGAAGCCTTGAGCACACCCAATGTCAGTTATGCTGGGGAGAGAAAAGAATGCCCAGTGTTTAACTTGGTAGACTTCCACAGAACGTCATGTTAAATTGGAGCAGGAAGAAAGCAAGAGACACAATGAGACACTTTGCCCTTTGGTCAGGGCTCCTGTGCACTGCTCGACATCCATTCTGTTCTGTTGATGGTTTCTTGGTAAGATTCCCAGTGTTCTCTCTAGAAAAGCTTCTCTGTTTTCCAAGTGCTCTTCAAGGTAATTTTCATTTTTTCTTTTAGAAATCTTTTTTTCCTCTTATTCTCCGAACTTCATATCCAGTCTTTGAGTTCTAATGCTTTTCTTGGATAAAATGATTAAATTTCAGATTATGTTTCAGTGGGACACTCAGGAAAAACTGGTTTTTCACAATGACAGCATAATTATCTCTTTGTTGGCATGAGTTAGCGTCCTTCCTCTTCCCTCTCTTCATTCCTTCCTGTTTCCTTCTGAGTTTCCTCCATTGTTTCCTCCTTTCCCTCATTCTTTGCTCTCTCTCTTTCTTATTCCTCTCATAACTACAAACAACATTTTGCTACAGAAATAACCTTTTAGCAGTCATTAACATTGGTTATCCATGGCTTCCTACCCTTTCACTTAGCACTTTAAGTATTTTATTTTTATGTGTATGTGTGTATTTATGCTTGCATGTATGTAAGTGCCCCCATGTCATGAAATACCTGCAGAGGTCAGAAGAGGGCATCAGATCCCCCGAAACTGGAGTTACAGATGGTTGTTAGCTGCCATGTAGGTGCTGGGAATTAAATTCAGGTCCTCTGTAAGAGCTGCCAGTGCTCTTAATGGCTGAGGCATCTCTCCAGCCCCCCACTCAGCACTTTAAAACACAAAATTCTCTTTACACAGAAGACAGAGCCTAAAAGCCACAGATTTTGTTTTGATGGAGGATTGGCAAATGCTCTTTCTAAAACAAAAAAGTGTCTGCCACTAAAAGTAGGTTCAAATTCCAGATAAGGTTCTGATTTGAGAAAGTAATGGGAAACGGAGGAAAGTTGGGGCCCTGTAGTCAAAATGAACTGACTGTCATGAGGCAGTGTGACAGTCCTCCATAGAATTCTGAGTTTAATAAAGAGCAGTACAGATTACGTCTAAGTTCACTCTTTCCATATTTATAAATGTATATCTTCACATTACCAGAGAAGAATTTAATATACTTCCATTCGTGTGCTACAGATGGAGTCTAACGCTTCAAATCATTAAGAAAAACATTTATTTAACATCCAAGTAAATAACCATACTGGGTGTCATGTCAAGAAAAAATGGGGGTGGAAGAAGAATTACGGGAACATTTGCATATTTATTTTCCTCATGTAACCCTAGTTTTAAAATCTGCTTTAGGACTTTAAAACATGGAACATTTGTTGCTTTGTTTTAAATAAGGAAGTGCTTAAGAAATTCATTTTTTAAAAGCCATAAGTTAAACAAATCTTGTATATACTGCTAAACTGTCTCTCCAAACCCACTTTTATGTCTTTACATGTAATGGCAATTGCATGGCAATACTTCTCACTAAGTATTAGTAATTGACATTATAGAAAGAAATTATTGATTCTTTTTTCAAGTTTGGTTTTAAAGTTGTTAAATAAAATCACATT
>NW_008350535.1:420521-440135 GCF_000622305.1 Nannospalax galili
TCTTTACATGTAATGGCAATTGCATGGCAATACTTCTCACTAAGTATTAGTAATTGACATTATAGAAAGAAATTATTGATTCTTTTTTCAAGTTTGGTTTTAAAGTTGTTAAATAAAATCACATTTTTTGATATGAAAATGTTTCATATTTTAAAAACAGTATCCTATTCTCTCTGGATTTTCTATTTTCCAGGCTAAATGCTTCCAGATCTTTCCATTACCTCTGTGTATACCAGTTTTTAGAATTCTAATTGTCTTTTGTTTTAGTTGAGATAGGTTATCTTTGTTTAACTCAGGCTAGTCTTGGACTTGCTTTTTAGCCCAAGCTGATCTTGAATTTGAGATAATCTCGTGCCTGTTTTTTGAATGCTGAGATTACTGATGTGTGCCACTATGACTATTTCTTGATTATCTTTGTTTCAAGATTTACTTGTTAACATCTAAGATTTAATGCCCATAACAATGACTACTACTCTTACTGGGGTCTGATTATTGAAGAAAAAAGCTTTTTACTTTGCACCATTTATATAGCCCATTAATAATGTAGTATAACTTAATTCATTGATTTATTCCATCAACATATCATAATTTATATTTTGCTCACTGTCAACTAATTTCTTGTGCTTTTAAAACTTCTATTAATAGGTAATCACCATAACAATAGGAGCTAATAAGGAGTTTAACATACTCTCTATTGTTAACCTTTTTGATCCTTTAGCAACTGATGAATTATGAATGTTATTCTACCATTTAAAATTATTTTGTTTAATTAATTTATTTTTATATTATGTGTATGAGTGTTATGCCTGCTTGTGTGTAAGTGCACCTGTGCTGTGCAGTGCTGGCAGAGGACAGAAGAACACATTGGATATCCTGGAACTGGAGTTGCAAATAGTTGTTAGCTGCCCCATGGGTGCTGGGATTCAAACCTGGATCTTCTGCAAGACAGCCGGTGCCCTTACCCTCTGAGCCATCTCTCCAACTCTCTATAAAATCTAGACATAGCACAAAGTCATGGAGTTGGCAGGTGGTGGAAGTGGGATCCAAGGATGATTGTAAAGACTCATGCTCTGATCTTGTAAATTTTTACATGATCTGATTTATATGCTCAAAAATTATAGATGTTATTATTATTATTTCTGAGAAGGGTTTTAGATTTATGGGAAAGTAAATCTTACTTGCTGTAAGTGAATACATGTGTGTATATATATATATATATGGAGTACAGTGTGATGTATGAGGCAGATGTGTGCACTGTCCAGTGCTCACACCAGAGAAATGGGCAAATTCATCACTTTGAGCATTTATCAATTCTTTCCACTGAGAACATTCAAAATTTTACATTTTAGTTTGAAATAATAATATACATTTTAATTAACTATCATAGCTTTATTTTCTAAAAAAGGTTAATCTTGCTTTATAATTATGAGTGCATTTGTCTGTACATGGGTATGTGCATGTGAGTACAGGTGCCCACAGAGGCCACTAGAGATTGTAGGATCCCCTGGAGCTGGAGTTACAAGTGGGTGTGAACCATCCAGCATGGATGCTGGAAATTGAACTTGAGTCCTCTGGAAGAGCAGTAAGACTGTTGAACATCCCTCCAGCCCTGTAATCACCGTATTACACAGTGAGTGGGAGTACCTATTCCTTCTAACTGTATCTGTTACTTTGTGTTGTCTTTAATTCTCAGCACAACACTTAGAATTGCATATTGTATTTTTAACACTATTCATTTTAAATTTTATTTCTAAACATTCTAGTTGTATATATGCATATGTATTTGTTAAATGTAGGTCTTATAAGTTACTATAGAGTATTGGCAAATGTTGGTATATGAACTACAAGATAATTTTCTATGCTTATATAGTTATTCATAGGCAGTTTAAAAACTGATGCTATGTTAAATATTTTGAAATTTTTCTACTTAACAAATTGTGAGCACTATTCAGTGACAGTACATATAAATATATAAGTATACACACCCACCCACACCCACCCACACGCCCACATACACACACATTTTTTGGTCTTTTTAAGACAGAGTCTCCCTGAAGCCACATATGGCCTGGAACTCATTATGTAGACCAGGCTGGTCTTGATCTCACAGAGATCCACCTGCCTCTGCCTCTGCCTCTGCCTCCCAAGTTCTGGGATTAAAGGTATGTGATACCACACCCAGCTTATACACATGTATTTAAAGGCTGTATATGATTCTACTATGTATATAACAGGAATAGACGTATTGCTCTATGTGATGAAAACTTACTATGTATCATCTTTGTTTCAATTTAAACAATGCCTCATTGAACGTTTCTGTTCATCAGCTCCTTCCACAACCTCTATTTTATTTTGTTATTAATTAATTAATTTTCAGACTGGGTCTCACTATGCAATCCCTGATGGCATGGAACTGCATACGTAGAGCAGGCTGGCCTCAGATGCATAGAGTTCTGCCTTCTGTCTCTTGGGTTCTGGGATTAAAAGTGTGGAGCAACACACCAGCCCCACAACCACTATAAGAGCTGGATAGATGAGGAACTTACTCAGTGCCACACAACTTGTAAAGGGCAGTGTCCCAAACCAACTCAGGACTGATTCCTAAACACACTCAACTACTCTGCTTTACCCAATATGTATTACTGCTATAACTGTTTTGTCACCTGTGATTTCTAGAGTAAGAATCCTTCTTCTCCAGCTAATTCCCAGTGTCTGTACTTTAGAAACTGGACCTGTGACAGGTGGAAAACTAGGACAGTCATATTGCTGTCAGAAGCAATCCTGTGAAAAGAGATCAGGTATGGGTTGGGACTGTGATAAGGGAAAATGTGGAGGAAATGGGGGCCATTTCATTTTCTTTGGATTTGGGACAGTGTCATTTGATTTCTGATATTATTAACTTCCTATGCCCTCTTCTGTAAACTATTTTTGGCTGCTTATCATGAACTTTTAATTCAAGTGATCACATAAACTTCCAAAGAAGGGCAACATCTAGACTTCACTAATTTTTAGTTATTATCTTTGAAGTGTTAAATGACTATAATAAGCATGAATTGCTTCTGACTTTATAATTTTTTCCTTTCAATATATATTTTCTGAGGAAATTAATATGGCTTTAACTAATGCCATGCAGCTCACTGAAATTTCAGCGAAGCCAATACGATTTCATTCAAAGTAGGTTCATTCTGGCAGAGAGAATTGGATTTTCCTCACATTTTCTTTTCTTTAAGTATTTCTTTGCCACTGGCTTGAAATAGTTTTCATTTCCTTCCAGGAGGTCAACTTGAAAGGCTTTTTTCTTACATAGCCAACTTTTATCACTCTTGTTTATATTTTTATATTATAGCACTGTTCCACATCTCAAATTATGTCAAAGCACAAGGTCATTTAAATTGAGTTCTCATAAATACTTCTTTTCCTCAATCTTATTTTAGATTTTTGTTCACGGAACATTTCGGATGGATGGAATGAATTAGAATCATTGAAAAAGACCTGTGCTAGGTGTGCGAAGATGCAGATAATGATCTATCTGAACAAAGTTATTACCTAGAGATCTCATGGTTAAAGATCAGTTTTGTTTTATGTATGTTCACAACACATTATGTCCACAGATCCTACAGACTTAGGTGCTATGATTGTGATTCCAGGAATCATAGTCCTGTAGATAGACATGTTTAAAGTAAGCATTCTTTTGTTAGCAATATGAAATTTTCTTTTAAAAAAAGCGTACAATTGCATGTGGGTAACCAAACAACCAAGCACACTTCTTACACTAGCAGAGGTGTGAATTTGATCGCTCTCTTTTCAGTCTGTTTTATGCTGGTGTAACAGAATACAGCCTGGGTAATTTATAACATTGATCTGTCACAGTTTTGAAGACCAGGAAGTATCAGCTAGCAAAAACAATGCCAGCAACGGGCAAAGACCATTTGGCTCCCTCATTAGAGGGTGGAAAGTGTCAGATGGTGGCAGGCTTGAGAGAAGATGAGAGCTAGCGGGACCAGTCCCATCTTTGTGCAATGGGCAGGGCCCTGGTGGACTAGTTATTCTGGCTCCAGCTCGTCACCCTGTTACATAGCAGTTAAATTTCACCATGACTTTTGAAGGGGACACAGGTTCAATGGCAGTACTTAGATTTTCAGTTACTATTCTAAAGCAGACATAAGTCTCCCCCTTCCCTCAGTATTTTGCAGGCACCATATACAGATAAATATATTTACAAGTGTTTTCAGATACTTTAATTGACTAGATTGTCAATGTAAAAGAAAATTATCTTTATTTATTGAAAAATTACCGTCTTAGAACTAGTCTTGAGACGACGGTCATCTGTGTATAATCACTTTGTTACTGTATATATTCCAACAGTTTATAAGCATATCAATTGAAATATGCTTGTGTTCATAAAGTAACACATTATTTAAAATATGCTGGTTAAGCCAGGCACTTGGGAAATGGAGGCAGTAAGATCAAGAGTTCAAGGTTACTGTGGACTTTGTATTGAGTTTGGGGCCATCCTGTGTACATAAGACCTTGGCTCAAAAACCAAGAAAAAAATATTTTGACTAGATGATTCTTTATTATAGATACCAACATTTTTTGAGGGAATATTCCCTTTAGCATGGACAAAACATCAATGAAAATAAGAATCTTGGGGCAGGAGAGATGACTCGGTGGTTCATATCCCAGCACCCACATGGCAACTAACAGTCATCTATAACTCCAGTTCCAGGGGCTCCGACACCCTCTTCTGACCTCTGCGGGCATTGCACTACATGGGTGCACTTCTACAATGCAGGCAATATGCTCATATACATAAAGTAAAAATAAATAAAATATTTTTTAAAATTTCAGAAGACCTGGGTTCATTTCCTGGCATCCACATGGCAGCTAACAACCATCTGTAACTACAGTTCACAATTGGAATCTGTTCAGGATCTGTGCTAGATAGCATCAATTATCAACTTGACACACCTGGGTAGAGAGAACTCAAATGAGGAATTTTTTTCCCATTCGATTGATCTGTGGCCAAGTCTGTGGGGCATTGTCTTGATTGCTGAGTGATGAGGACCTAGCCCACTGTGGGTTGTATAAGAAGGCAAGCTGAGCACAGGCTAAGCAAGCAAGCCAGTAAGCAGCGTTCCTCCATGGTCTGTGCTCCAGGTTCCTGTCCTAGATTCCTGCCTTGGCATCCCTTGATGGACTGTGAGCTGTAAGTCAAGTAGGTTTTGGCCAGTTTTTTTTTTTAAAGGTTGGGAAACGCCTTTATTAAGAAAAATGTTAGAACTAATAGGAAGACAATAAAGAAACAGAAGTTAGTTTCTATTTCCAGGTCCAACAGAAAGAGAGGAAGAGAGGACCCAGTTTATTTTTTTCTTCTTTTGGAAGGACTTTTGTTTTTTTGTCTTTTTGAGGCAGGGTCTCCCTGTAGCCCCAGCTGTCCTGGAACTCACTATGTAGACCAGGCTGGCCTTGAACTCATAGAGATCTACCTGCCTCTGCCTCCCAAGTGTTGAGATTAAAGGCATGCACCACCATGCCCAGCTCAAGCTTTTAAAAATTTTTTTATTTATTTTTATTTTATGTGTATGCATGTATTGCCTACATGCAGGTAAGTACACCTGTGTCATGCAATGCCCATGGAGGTCAGAAGAGGCAGTTGGATCCTCTGGGACTGTAGTTACAGACAGTTGTTAGTGGCCATATGGGTGCTGGGATTCAAACCCAGGTCTTCTGCAAGAATAACCAGTGTTCTTAACCGCTGAGCCATCTCTCTAGCTCCTTGGTCAGTTTTTTAAAAAAAAATTATTTATTTTTATGTGTATGAGTGTATTGCCTGCATGTATGTAAGTGTATCCATGTCTTGTAGTAATGATTGTAGAGGTCAGAAGAGGTCATCAGAATCCCCTGGAACTGAGTTACAGATAGTTGTTAGCCAGCTTGCGGGTTTTGGGAATCTAACCTGGGTCCTCTGCAAGAGTAGCCAGTTCTCTTAATAGTTGAGCTATCTCTCTAGCTCTTGGTTAGTGTTTTTATCACAGCAATTTAAAGCAAACTAAGGGAGGATTCGATACCTTCTTCTGGCATCTGTGGGCTCCTGCATGCATGCGGTGCACATATGTTCACACAGACTCACGTACAAATAAAAATAATCTTTAGAAAAAGTAGCATTTAGTTTTGACTTATATTAAAGAAGAGTCTTTCCATTCTACTTTGTATGACACATGACTAGGATTAACCATTAGTGAAGACACACCATGTAGAGGCTTCCCAAGGCCAAGTGTTAATGGGAGTGAGAAATACCACTGCATTCTTTACATGGAACAATAAAACTAAGATTTTTAATCTTTCTGGGCTCTATAAAAACCAGGAGAATAAAAAAAATCTTTACAGATGAGTGTGTTGGCTCACACTCATAATCTCAGTGCTTGGTAATCTGAGATAGGAGGATTGCTGTGAGTTCAAGGCCAGCCTGGGCTACATAGTGAGTTCCAGGCCAAAACAAAAAACAAGTCATCAAACCTCCAAAATTATATTTCTCATCCATTACATTGTATCTGGACACACTTTGTTTTAAAGCTGAATTTTGCTAAGTAGAATCAAATTACCTCATTTTCCTTATGACACCCTTCATGGTATACAGCCAATGGCTATCTCCAGTGGAATCTGGATTCACCACCTCATTTTTCACTACCCTGCCCCATTTTCATTGGCAACTAACTCCTCAATTCCTGTCATATCCCAGTGCTCAGACATGGAACTGGATTTCACATTGAGTTAATATCCATCATAGAAGCTAGTGCCCAGTGGCACAGCGGTGGGATTGGCCGTAACTTTCAATCCTCATCTCTCTTGTCTAATACACAGATTATAGAAAAGAAACCATTGCCTGTCCTCTTTTACATGAGACGGTCTGGCTTGATGTCAACATGAGAGCCCTTGTGAGTCTGGAAGAAACAGAACTCACTTGGACCATTTCTTATTTCTTTTTTCTATTGAAACATTTAATTTTCCCATCTCTCTTCTAAAACTGGGTTTTACTGTGACATTTCACACATACATCCATTGTGATTTGATCACGTGAACCTTCTCTCGACTCTCTCTTTCCCAACTCCTTGGTTCCTTTCCCCTCCCCTCACCACCCCTCTTCTTTTTTTTGAAGTTTCCATATATGAGAGAACACGTGAGATATGCTGTTCTCAAGTTCTGACCAAATTTTTCTTGAAAATGACACAATTTCATTATTTGTGGCTGAATAAAACTCAATTGCATAAATATTTCTTCATTATTTGTTGATGGGCGCTCAGGTGGATTTCATACTTCGGGCACTGTGAATCATGCAGAATAAGTGAGTATCCGAGTTCCTCCTCTGTATGCCGACTTCATCTTTTGTATAAATAAATGCCCGTGAATGGGATGGCTGGATCATACAGTAGTTCTACTTTTAAAATAGTTTATTATTTTCATCCTATGTGTATGAGTGTTTTGCTTGCATGTATGTAAGTGCACCTGTGTGTGTAATGCCTGTGGAGGTTAGAAGAAGGCATCAGATCCCCTGGAGTTGGAGTTATAGACAGTTGTTACATGCCATGTGGGTGCTAAGAATCGAACCCAGTCCTCTGCAAGAGCAGCCAGTGCCATCTCTCCAGCCCTGGTGGTTCCACTTTTAGCTTTTTGAAGAATTGCCATATTGGTTTCCATCAGCACTGTGTTAAGGATTCCTTTTTTTTCCCCCACATACTTTCCAGCATTTGTTAGTATTTGTTTATTATGTGTGTGGTGTCTATGCATGTGTGTTCACTTATGTGGGGCACACGCATATTGGCAAATGCATGTGCATGTGTGTGTGTGATGGACTGAAGCTGACAAAAGTCTTGATCGATCACTCTCCACATCAGTGTTCAGGCAGGGTCACTCTGAACCTGGAGCTCACCTATTTGTTTAGTCTGGATAGCCAGCTTGTCCCCAGTTCTGGGATTTCAGGCATCTGTCTTGCCTGTCTGGCTTTGACATGGCTTTGGGGATCAAACTCTAGTCTTCACATTTGCAAAACAAGCACTTTATCCATGGAGCCACCTCCCCCAACCTCATTTATTTTTGACAATAGCCATTTTGATTGAGGTGAGATGGAATCTTGATGTAATTTACATTTGTGTTTTCATGGTAAACATTATTTTTTATTTTTATTTTTATTTTATGAGTAAGAATGTATTGCCTATATGTGTGTAAGAGCACCCGTGTTGGGCAATGCCCATGGAGGACAGAAGTGGGTGTTGGATCCCGTGGAACTGGAGTTATGGATGGTTGCTAGCTGCCACATGGAAACCCAGATACTCTGCAAGAAGAGTCAATGCTCTTAACTGTTGAGTCATCTCTCTAGCCCCACATTGAACATTATTGATCAGTGATATCTAGCATTGTATTTTAAGGGTTTTGCACATTTAACGTCATCAGTAGCTGGGAATCTGTTTCATGTGAACATTGAATTACAAATTTTATCAAGTACCTTACTAAATACAAAGAATTGGCTGTTAACTCATTTAATCATCTTTTCATGTAGTAAGAATTTCATTTAGCCTTTTCGAGACTGGATCTCCCTGTAGCTCCAGCTGGCCAGGAACTCCCTTTGTAGATCAGGGTGGCTTCAGTCTCACAGAGATCCACCTATCTCTGCCTCCTGAGTGCTGGAACTGAAGGCATGTGTCACCATGCCTGGCATAAGCATTTTTTAAAACTAAATCCTTTGTTTAAAATGATAGTTGAGAGTTTGGGGAAGTTGAGTTGAGATGTGTGGAAGCCAGGTAAGCACTGATGCTCAGTTTGTAAACAGAATCACAAGATCCAACCTTGAGCCTTTGGATTCTGAGCTAGCACCCCCTTCTACTCTCCAGATTGAGAAAGGCCTAAGGTTTCATCTGTGTCCAGTAGTGGATGCACATTTGCAGAGACCATGAGGAAACTCATTCCACATGTTCTCCTGCTAGAGACCAATAACCAGCTATATCTAGGAATAGTCTCTAGCAAGCTGGAACTGTAGACATGGGCACAAAATAGTCTTCATTTCTCACATCATACTGGAGTTGACTCATAATCTATAAGTACACTCTCGCAGAGGGAAAGTGACTTTATATTTACAAAGACATCATATGATGTGGTCAGGCAAGGGTGAGGCTAACTAGGTGGGCCCAGTTGGGTGCAGCATAGAATGGCGGGCAGGATGTGAGGTATCTATAGGTATCTGGAGACTACACAGATTGTGGGACCAGATACGGCACCTATCAGTATCTAAGGATCGCACAGATGACTTTGTAGGGTTTCAGGGGATTGACCTCCTTAGGGAAGTCTTCCTAAGACCTTGGGAAGGTCAGGAAGGCCTCTTGGTTCCTCTGCAGGCCTGGGTCTGTGGAGATGCTGGGGAAAACTGCTGAGCTGCTTTAGAGGATCTAAGGTAGCAAGGGCTTCAAGATGGTTCCATGGTCTGTGGGGGAGGGCAAAATATGGGCAGAGCTCTTTCCTTAGGGCACTGCCATGGTGGGGTAGTCTGGCAGCTCCTCAGACTTGGCACAGGGTCTGAGAGAGCTAAATAGTTCCTTCACCGCCCCCAATATGTGTGTGCTCATGTGCACATGGACTCCAGAGGTCAACATACAGAAGTCTTCTTCAATTGCCTCCACCTTATTTTTTCTCACTGAATCTGGAGCTCACTTATTTGGCCAGGACCCTCCTGTCTCTGCCTCTCCAGCTCTGGGGTTACACATGTACACTGCTACACCCACCCTTTGTGTGCATGCTGTGGACCTGAACTCAGCTACTAGTGTTTGTATAGCAAGCCTCTTACCCACCAGACCATTTCCCAGATCCATGAAGGGTTATCTAGCAGTAAATTCTTAAGGTGTTTATGATTTGAGTGAGGCCTTCCAAGAATTTTTGTTAACTCTTTTCCCTTTATGGTTCAAGGTTGATTTTGCAAGTTGGAATAGCAGATAATGCGTACTTAGTTATTCTTTTTAAATTAAAAAAAATTTTTTTGAAGCTTTTACAATTTTATTAGACTCTTAAAGAAAAATCCTCAGGGCAGGTGAGCTAATAATCTTGGCAGCTGCCTTGAGGAGGTGAATAGTGGGAAGGAAAGAGAGCCATGGGGCCATGCAGGTTTAGAGCCTCTGTGGGAGGTCAGACATGTGGCTGACTCGCAGCCACATGGTGGGGAGAAGGAAGCTTTAGCAAAAAAGTGAATAAAAGATGCTAGGGCAGCCCAAAGCCTTAAGGAAAGCATGTTTAGTAAGAAAGGCATGAAGAAGAAAAGGAGAAATTATGCTTTCTTGAAGAGTTCGGGAAAGTGGACAGACTTACACAGACCTACATGACTGTGGCTGGTCTGGAAGTTCTGCAGAGATCTGCGCTAGTTCCAGACAGGAAATATTCACTACCTTATCAACACATCAGATATTCTGCCCATCTATTTAGCGTAACTTAAGGTGAACCTGCATTCCTAGGAGTGGTTCTATCATCAGGTAATTGACCAGTGAGACTGGAAAAGTGGGTCCTCCAACATTTTTTTATAGTCTGGTCCAGTTAAATTTATGGGGCTTATTGATACTCTAACAGATCCCCCTCTGAAGAGGTAACACTAAAATCTTTTAGGTATAAGAGGTCCCAAATATTTTTTAACATTTTTGGCCTTTGGAACAGAGTACATTGCTAAAAGGCCCAAGGGCATTTTGACTTTTAGCCAAGAAAGAAACTGGCCAACTTCCTTTGGGGGCCTTTTTACTCTAACCACCTAGCCAATTTCTACATCCTATTCTTATCATACCATCCTCTGAAGAGGTTTACCCAAATTGCCGATAGGGAATCGGGACACAGACTGCTCTGGCTTCTTCCATGCTGAACAGGGATGTAGGGTGAGGCAATTGGGGTGCCCCTTCAGTGGGTCTATCTAAAAGACTCCCAAATTGCATAACTCTTAACTATAGGGAGAAAAGAAAGTCCTTGACTGGTGCCTAGGAGATGTGAAGTAGAAGTAAAGGCAAGAGTAGTTAGTATTACAAATTCTAGACAGAGAACCAGAAAAAGTCAGAACAGAGCAAATTTCAAATGTCCAAATTAAAGTCCACTGGAATTTTTTGATGAGGGCTTCCAAAAGCATCTATCTATTGGGTTCCTCTTCATGGACTGGATGGACTGATGATTGATGAACTCAGGATTTGTTGTCAGTCACTTTGATAACTGTTGGAGTGGCTAGAGGCCTCTTAAATGGCCTCTAGATGGGGAGAGAAAACAAATTAAGCCATCCTTAATTTTTAGGCTAGAACAATAGTGGGTTGTCTCCTTCAGCTGTAGGTGGGCACTACAGTATTGCAGACCAAGATTTGAAGTCTTACATCTGAGTAGCATTGTCTTATTAGGAACAAAACCATCAATGAGAGATAATTGTCTAAATAATGTAAGAACTTAAGTCTGGGATGTGTAATCCCTTGAACTCTTAAAGAAATATACTGATGAATTTAATCTTTGGTTATACTTTCCTTTTGGGTGTTTAAGACCATACAGAAGACCCAAATAGACCAATTTATTTTTACCTTTAAGATCATTTGAGGATCTATTCCTCAGGGGTCCCATGGGCTTGGGAGGAGCCCCTGGCCCCTTTCTTTTACCAGTTCCACCTATTGGAAGATAAGTCAAAGGTCCTGCTCGACCATGTTTGGCTTCACCTGGAAGCATGGAGGAAATATTCCTCTGTGTTGGCCCTCCTCTTTGTAGACTGAACACTGGTTCAAGACCACCTTGTTGTGTCTCCATGGCCTCCCTGAACAAGAGGACAGGTGACTCACTACAGTTACAGGACATTTTGAGAGATGCTCTATAGTCCCCTGGAACTTAGTCAACCTTGGAGGGCAAGGATCAAAAAATTGTCCCTTTAAGTCCCTCTGACCAGATTAGTATAGGCCTCAAAGTCTGGCTATTAAACACCCAACAAGGTTAGTTACACCAATCTGGTACTTTTCATTACCATGTGTTATGTAGATAAAGCTTGTCTTAGAAAATTTAAGATTATCTATATATTATCTTTGTCTCTTCCTTCATAAACTGTAACAAACCTACATAGACCTCCATCACTTGCTTAGACTTTGTCATTTTTTCTGTCTATTCTGGATATATCTAGCCATCATAATTTTCATACATAAATACTCCTTAATAAGCTATTTCCATTCTCATGCCCTTCTAATATCTTTTAACTTTCCAATTTCTTTCTTAATAACCATGAGACATAATAACATTAACAAATAAGTGTTCCATCTGTTGAGAGAATTCTTTTCTTGGGGATACTAAGCAATATTTATCCCCTTCTAAGGTTCTAGTGTCAAACCAACGTTTGATTACATTAAAGTTTTCCTGGGGAGCCAATGAATTTACTGAGCTTACTTACAGAGATGACTGAGGGGTTGCTGAGGTGTATGGGTGACCTAAGAATATTTACACTGGAAAGCCTTTACCCAGCATGGATCAAGCCTTCTCTTCCCAGACTTTCCTAGATTAGATACTTCAGTCCTCTCCAAATCCAGGATACCATGTATGATTAAGGCAAAATTACATACAGTTGGCTTGGAAGAGTGGTTGGATGCTCAGGTGAGGATCCAATGACCCTGCTTACCCCTCCTTGTTGGGGACTCCTGCTGTTTTGGGTTGTAGTCTTTCCATGTCCAGATAGCCGCGTGTCAGCTCGGTGCGAATGGAAGGACTCCTCTTCTCAGCAGGGCGCCCCCCCCTACTCTCTTCCTGACTCATCTTTGAAGTAGCCGTCACAGATACATGGCCTCTGGCATAGGAACTGCCAGGTTTTCCTGTGTGATAATCAGGCAGTGTCTGGCAGCCCGGCAGAAGCCCACCACTACATGTAAATTGCTAAAAGCACCTATCAACTAAGGCTTTTGCCACTGCCCCCACAGTATAAATATCCTGGTTTCCCTTTAATAAATCGGAGTTGCATCAGAAGCTGTGTCTGAAGCTGTATCATTGAATCCTGCATCTTCCCGGAGAGGGCTGTCTCTTTGTAAACCATGACTCACGGAGAATCTGCTTTCGCCATTCTCGCATCTCCCCATGTGATCTGGCGGCCGGCGGATCTCGTACCTCGAGGGAGTGCCCGGTGGTTTGGAATGGAACCCGCCCGGGTGGCTGACAGTGGTCCTCTAGAGCCGCCAGCCCTGGTAACAGAGAGCCTCAGCAACGCAGAGAAACAGGGACCCGAACAGCAGACACGGTGCACGACCCGCCTCACCCCAGCAGCACGCGGGAGACCGGCGCCACGCCCAGCAGCTGGTGCTCCGAGATCCCTGCGAGCCCATACCTCCTTCAATTAAAGAATACGATAGTCAACAAGTCCAATTGTGATGATCTTTTGTTAGTGGACACAGCTGAAGTCATGAAGATGGTAGTTGTTTGTCTCAGAATAGAGTACTGTGCAGCATCATCTTATTAAAAGAACATGGAATCTAAATTACACACATAAGGTAATGTAATAAGTTAATATTACCCATGTACAAATTGTGCTTTATAAGTTCCCAGGTAAACCTTATAGAAAATACAAAACAATTAAAAATCCTTTTTTATCTTATGTAGTTTAGAGAGTGGTCTACCAAAACCTTGCTTTAGGTAGAAGGAAGCAATTGGTACATAGTTAATCATTATCAAATTGATGTTCATAACCTCCAGCATAATAAATTAAGGAAAATTGCCATGCTTTAGTTACTGACTGAGGAATTCTATGTAGAAGATCCTTTCTGTCCTCTCCTTTGCCTGAAAGTTCTAAATTGTTCATTCATATTTTACTTTTTAAACGAAGGCAAGACCGTTAACTCACAGGGTGAATTCTTTTAAAGAACACTGTCTGGATTAGAAAAACCATTTCATAATTTACTAGTCATAATCTCGGATTATGTACCCATAACCTGGAGAATAAGGAACATAGAAAACAATGGTACCTAAAATAACTTGCAAAGAGACAATATCACAATACTTTTTCCCTTTAGTCTGTCCATGACATTGTAACTAGAAAGTATGCAGGGCATGATGGGGCAGGAACAAAAGCAAGCGTAGAGCAACTGAGCATCAGAGAGGGAAATACTCTATTCTAGGGAAAAACAGGCTTAGAATCACAATGTAGAAAGGAGAGGGATTAAGACCAGTCGAGCCTACATCTGAAGCCTCCCACCCAAGTAGGCTATCCCTTTTTACCTCCCATTGTTGTTAACTATGTGCTGGTAGCAGCTTGTCTCTTGTAAGGTTTGGCCCTGGAGTACAGCAAAGTACTCCCTGGTCTAGCCATGTCAGCTTTCTTTGTACCTGGCTAGTCTTGAAGGCATATGGCTAGAAAAACTTTAAGTTCCCTTTAAAAAGTGGCAAATATTCTATGGAAAAACAGTAAGACTTCAAAATAGTCACCTTTAGAAATCAGCAGATACCATATAAAAGATGTTAAAATCCAAAATAATTCCTTTAAAACTACCAGGTAAAGATGTCATGCAAACGCTCCTTTTAAAAATCAGTAAATGTGTCAAACAATGTAAAAACTTAAAAGTCATCTTTAAAAACCAGCAAATATACCATATAAGAAGTTAAAACTCAAAGTAATCCCCTTTAGAAATAGGTCCAAACAATGTTAAAATTTAAACTCCCATTGTAGAGATCTGGCATTACTTTCTTAGTCTGACATAAAAATGCATTGCTTTTCTATGATCCCATCAAGAATCCAAGGTGAAAACCAAAATAAAAATAAATTGCAAGAGGGTTAGGACGTATGATTAAATGTCTGCAGTTCAGGGAACTCGTAGGCACCCCTGGTACTGGTAAGTTTCCGTGTATCATCAGTTTGAATCATGCCATGTGGTTGGATTAAGATGGCAGCTAGGTCACACAGGTCATTGCCATTTTGAAAAGGTCACTGTACAAGATGACAACCAAGCCATGGGACTGTCCCCATATTGATGATGTCATCAACCAAGGTGCAGACCAGGTCACATGTTTGCCTCCCTCCTGGTGAGGTCAGCTGCCATGATGGTGACCAGGCCACATGGCCATGTTAGTGAGCAGTCCCATGATAAAACAAACCCATTCCCCACCAGGATACAAGCCCTGTGGGATTCACATGCCTCATGGATTAAATGTCGACAGCAACCAACGATTTTTACTTTTACAAAGCACCCCAGTTAAGTTAGACTTGCTATAAAAGGAGAAAGTATATATGCCCCAAATAGAAAAGTCAAGCAAAGGAATCCATGTCTCTCATCAACCATTGTAGCTCTAATGCCAAGCAAAGTTCTCCAGATCTCCTCATTCCTAGATACAAGCTATGCTGGAAAAGAAACTTGTGAAGGCAGCAGAAGGAACAGGGCACTATGTCCAGCACATAAATCACTGGGAATCGCTGGGTTGTTACTCTGAAAGCATATGTCCTGCCTGAGCACAGCCTGTGACTTTCCACATACACTGAAATCTAAAATGCTTAGATCTAGTTAGAAAAGCAGCCCTCTCAGGACCACATGGTCTGAGCACAGCTTGCTTGGTGCCCAATAGGGCCTAAGATCAAAATTTCGAGCCCCTCTGCCTGAGAAAAAGTTCAGGAAAAAAATGGCTTTTAAAATCTTTTTTCTGTTTGTCCATAGGGCAAACCACCTTGAATTATTTAAATGCTCTACCAAAGCTGCCCAGCCATTTCAGCCTAAATCCGAATGCCCCAAGGCAAGATAGCAAAATGGGTAAGGAAGTTCACCTGCTTGCTTAAGAGCCAAATTCAGTACGAGCTTGAAAATCTCTGCATGACCACCAAATAAATGTTATTAGAATTTTTGGGATCCCTTTGTGGTTGCCAATATGAAACAGGGAGGAAGAGGGTCCCCTAGAGGGTTCTTAGTCTCATTCATAAAAGAATTTAAGAATGGGCCCAAAAAGAAGCTTTTACAATTTTATTAGAATCTTAAAGAAAAATCCTCAGGGCAGGCAAGCCGGTAATCTTGGCAGTTGCCTTGAGGAGGTGAATAGTAGGAAGGAAAGGAAGCCATAGAGCCATGCAGGTTTAGAGCGTGTGTGGGAGGTCAGACACGTGGCTGACTCACAGCCACATGGTGGGGAGAAGGAAGACTTAGAGAAAAAGTAAAGAAGTACAAAGCGTTGGGGGCAGCCCAAAACCTTAAGGAAAGCATGTTTAGTAAGAAAGGCATGAAGAAGAAAAGGAGAAATTACTCTTTCTTGAAGAGTTCAGGAAAGCAGACAGACTTACAGAGACCTACATGACTGTGGCTGGTCTGGAAGTTCTGCAGAGAGCTGTGCTAATTCTTAAATTAAAAAATAATTATATATATCTGTCTATGTATGGGTCTGTGTGTGTGTGAGTGCAGGTACCTGTGGAGTCCAGAAGATGACATCAGATCTCCTAGAGCTGGAGTTACAGGAGGTCATAAGCCACCCAATGCGATGGCTGGAAATTAAACTTGAGTCCTCTGTAAGAATAGTATGCATTCTTAATCGTGTAGCCAACTCTCTAGTACCAGCTGTTTTCTTTCTAAGGCCATTATGTACCTCTGTGATGAATATCGTCTATGCCATGCCCCTGTACACTCTGATGTTCTGCTTCAAACCTTCCAGTAAAATAGCTGCTTTTATTTTCCTTTGCTTTTGGGCCTTTGTTTCATGGGAAGAAACATACCTTGCCAAACTTCTTGCTTCACTCTCCAGCTACGTTTTTTAAAAAAAATATAAGTGAGAGAACCATGTCTTAGAGTGTCATTTTCCCAGGATCAAATGAATGTGCCCCTCTGCTTCTATTTCTATAGCTTCCCTGGACTTCATTTGAAGATTAATTATAATCACATGCAGAGGATGAGGTAATATGATAATCTACCATCAAGTAGATTAAGAATCAAGCAACAAGGGTGGGAGACGCCAGCCAGTCAAGTTCTTGGAGAGCCTGAATGCCATCCCCAGAACACACATGAGAAAAGGTGGTGCAGTGGCTGATACTTGTGAACCCAGAGCTGCGGAGGCAGAGACAGGTGGATTCAAATTCCAGAGCAGTGAGAGACTGTCTTGAAAAAATGGTAGATGGTTGACTGACACTTAAGGATGTCTTTGGTTTCCAAATGCATGTGCACACATGTGCACCTGCACACATGCATGCATACACACAAATCAAGCAACCAAAGTGAGATACAGTATCACTCACATATTTTCAAAAATACTCCATCACGCTTAAAGGAACCAAGCTGATTTTTGAATTTTAATTACTAGCTTTTGCTCCATATCTCATTGTGTCCATTGTCCAGATTTATAGGTATTTCCCATAAATTCTGAGAGCCGAAAAATAAAATTGGAAAAAAAAATTTTAAATTTCATTCTGAACTTTAAAATATCAGTTGAAGGAAAGCAGCAGGGCTGTTCTGAGTTACAGAGTCACAGGAGGTCAGCATTCCCAAGGTCTATTATTGCTTATCATTAATTCATGTTTTCACTGCAAAGGAAAGTTCTCATCAGACTGACTGAACACAATACACTATTAATTCTTTTTCTTTTTTCATGGTCAGATTCTTCTCTGAGATGCTAAGGAAAGTAACCCTCCCTGGAAAAAAAGATGTTTTTATTTATTCTAACATGGACTGTCTGAAGTCTGTCATATCAGAAGCATTAAAATATTATGTGCTTGACCAACCAAGAATGACAGCCATTCAGTTACACAGACAATCTGTATGGAAAACCTCCTCCCTGTGGTTTTTATAAAGTACACCCAGTGCAGTCAATATAACCACAATTCAATATGATATTTCTTTTATATAATCAAATGAATAGCACCTTTGTCTAGAGAGTGCTAATGTAATAGTAAGGTTATTAGTAAGGCAGAAGGTTCTGAGTGGAGAAAATACTTTTATATCCATGCTATAATGGTATGTAAAATTTCCATAATGACTTTCTCTGTCGGGAAAGGGTGGTCATTAATTGAGTTCGTTTCCCATCAGAGAGTGGTAATCACCACTGTTTTCCTACACTGTTGATTTTTATATGAACACAAAATACCAATCTATATCATTCTTAATGACATTTTCAGCAATAAGGGGATATTAATTCAAGTTCCCTTTTGATTTCCTAGATCTTTATTTTTCTATTCGGTCCCTCTAATTCTGCTCTAAAGGGATAGGTGGCATCCTCCAGGGACACAAGACAGATTTAAGCAAAGGTAACGGTCTCCTAAGGGAGATAGCTGTGTCTGTAGACATAAATTGCTATCTTTGCTTTTCAATTCCTATCACTTCTCAACCAACTCCACCATCTCATGGAAGACACATAATCTCACTAAAGCTATATACAACCCTTCATGGCCTTGGTCTCCATTGGTGCATTACTTAGTGTAAGCATCTCTTGGCTCCTGATTTCCATGATATCACTTAATCCTGTTTTTTTTTTTTCTAGCTCGATGGCTACTACTTTTTAAAAAATAAACAAATCTTTTTAAATTATTTATTTTTATTTTATGTGTATGAGTGTATTGCCTGCATGTGTGCAAGTGCACCTGTGTTGTGCAATGCCTGTGGAGGTCAGAAGAAGGTGTAGAATCCCCTGAACTGGAGTAAGAATGGTTGTTAGCCACCATGTGGGTGCTGGGAATTGAGCCTGGGTCCTCTGTGAGAGCAATCAGTGCCCTTAACTGGCTACTACTTTTTAAAGGACTTGTCTGAATACACGCTAGTGGCCTTCAGATATTTCTTTCATTTCATACTACCTGTGCACCATTGTTATTGTTGTTGGATTAATGACAACTTTTGTTGGATTAACTCAAACTGTGAAGGTAGAAAATGTGGAAATGGCAGCTGAAGGGACAGATGAAGAAATGGGAGTCAGAAGAGCGAGCCTAAGAGTTATAGCCAGCATGCTGTCTGGAGGGAGGATCGCATGGAAACCTCGGCTTGTGAGTCAGAAGACTCTGTAATTTAAAAACCAAACATCCAAAAGCCACCTCTAAGTTGCTTTCTCAGATGTGCTTAGAAAACCAGCAGTTTGTCTGATGGAAGCTAGCAATCTTTTCCTTAATTTTTTTATTTATTAATATTGCTTTAAAATTTAATATTAAGCAATTCCTTTCTCCTTTTCCAGTTATGGAATAAAATGACTTATTTGGAAAGGAATGACATTGCAACATATATTTTTTTTCTAATTCAGTTCAAAGAGGTCACCCAAATCTGCTGTGAAATCAGCAACCTCTGTTAATGACCTGTGGTTACAGAAGTGGGAGCAACGGCAAGCCTGGTACCTCTGTGTGGGAGCAGAATGTCTGCAGAGGGTGTGCACGCATGTGTGTGTGTGTGTGTGTGTGTGTGTGTGTGTGTGTGTGTGTGTGTGAGAGAGAGAGAGAGAGAGAGAGAGAGAGAGAGAGAGAGAACAATTGTAGGGAATCCCAACCTTTCTAGTCACATCAGTATTTCTAATGAAAGAAGGGCAACATGAAATCTGGGAAAACTGTTCACAACATGAGCTTCTCATATGCACAGGTGAAAGTTGAAAGTATCTTGAAAAGATCATGCTTTATTTATTTATTTTCTGTCATGTGCTTTTTTTTTTTAAAAATTTTTT
>NW_008350535.1:446362-457918 GCF_000622305.1 Nannospalax galili
AGAGAGGTGAGGGCGGGGCCAGGTCCAGAAGCGGTGCTCCTGGGGCCCAAGAAGGGCACTAAGTTGTTCTGGGTGAAAAGGATCAGGAAGCAGTATTGGTTCCCCAGGTGTCTGGGGCCCCAAGACTAGGAATGGCGCAGGGCCCAAACTAGGAGTATAGAATGGTGGGGGGATGGAAGGGTGAATGTGGCTTAGGGAGTCCCGGAGTGGAGAACTGCACTATAGACTTACCCCAAGAGGCCTGAGGATAGTAGTCGATCATGCTTTATTTTTGAAAATCTTTCTCTATGATAGGCATGCTTGTTTTCTTCACAGAAAAGGAATACTTCAAGGGGCTCATCAGAAAGACACTGACAATTAAACTTCACCACTTCATAAAAAGGTGCTGGATCAAGTAGAAGTGATTCCATCCATTATGTTAAGAGTCCTGGAAATTTGAGAAATCTGTTGTTTGAATGTAAGACAACCAAAGGCTGAAGTTTTGGGGTGCTTTTCAAGCTTTGCTGCACTGGGTAGGGGTCTTGTGGTGCTACTGAGGGACCTCAGGTACAGTACTTTCATCCCCATTTGGTGCATTCTTGATGAGATTATCTTCTCTAATAATTAATATTAAACTAATATTTTTTTATTAGTTCTCTGGGAACTCTTTAAAAACATTTAGTGATTGATTGAGTGTGTGTGTGTGTATGCAGGTGTCTGTCATGTTCCACATGGTTGCCACAGTGGTTTTGTGGAGGTCAGGGGACAGCTTGTGGGAGTTAGTTCTTTCCTTCCACCATGTAGGTACCAGGGATTGAACTCAGGTCATCAGCGTTGGCAGCCACGACCTTTACCTCTGAGCCATTTTGCTGGTCCTACAAAGGTTTTTGATTACAATTTTTAGTTGTCATAAGAAAAATTTTCCTTCATTCACCTCAAAATTATTTTTTTATCCCTACTTTTGTGGCAGACACTGTCTATATTTGGTATTAAGTGTTTCTAGGCAGATAAAGATAAGACTGAAGATATCGGTTATTTAGTACTGATGTTACAGTTTTCATCACATGTAACTGGACAGGAAAATGACTATAATTTTAACTATGTCTTCTAATATTCGGAATCATTGCCTTTATCGTAATGATGTTATGCATATTAAAAACATTAATTTATTCTTTGTAGTCTTTAACTGGTATATTTAGTTTTAAAAAATTCTGATAAAGAAGTCAACTTTGAGAATTGTTCTTTATCATGAAGGAAGTGGTTTTGTTTTTCATGTTGAGGTATAAAGCTGCAGGTTAGGCTCAGACCAACATCTTTCCCCAGTCTCTCCAGCATGTACTGCTGGGGTAGAGCAAGCTTTTCAGTCACTTCTCTTTCCACTGTGAGTTTGAAGACAAGGAAGAGGCATGCTTTCTGCTCTGAGGTATTCTTGGTGAAATATGCAGTACCTTTCTGCTGGGACCTTTGGGTCCCTCAAGGGTAATGATTTCAGGGCTTATCATTGCATTGGATGAAACTGTGACAACGTATACACACATTTCCTGTTTCAAGTCTATCAATGTTTATGAAATGTCATTTACCAAAACCAGATGACACTTCCCACAGACTTCCTGAGAGCTGGAGCCTGACTCTTCACTCTACTGATTATGTGAATTTGGATGATCAAAGGACTGGACTCACATTTCTTCTGCAAGAGGATATCATACCAACAGAGTGTGGTGGCACATGCCTGTAACTGGAACACTCAGGAGACTGAGGCAGGAGGATTGCAAGCTGAAGGCCAGTTTGGGTTGAGAAGTGAAACTCTGTCACAAAAGGAAAGAAAGAAGGAAAGAAGGAAAAAAGAAGGCAGGAAGGAAAAAAGGGCCATAGTTACCATCACTGAGAACAAGACATTGTCATTGCTATTACTTAAAACCTAATTATGTTTAGTTTACAATTTTAAAGAATAATCTCACTATATTCCACAATTTTTGCTTCCTACAAAATTTTGCTTTTTAAACTTAGTATTTAATACTTTTATCTCCTGCTTTATATAAATGCTACTGTTCATGTTACCATATTCAGATATTTTGGTAGAACATTAGAAATTTATTGCTTTTCAAATTCTAACTTTAAAAATGTATCCATTTTTATTTTATATAAGAGTGTTATGTCTCCATGTATGTGAGTACATCTGTGTCCTGCATTGACCACAAGGGCCAGAAGAAGCTGTTGGATTCCCTGGAACTGGAGTTATGGACAATTGTTAGCAGCCTTGTGGGTGCTGGAATATGAATCCAGGTCTTCTGCAAGAGCAGCTAGTGCTCTTAAACCACTGAGCCGTCTCTACCACTCCTGATTTCTATTCTTGAAATGAGTACTTTCCTCTCCATACACTATTTTCATTTAACATGACTTGTTTTATTTGTAGAATCGGTATTTGTTTAATGGGTATGGAGTAGTGTATGCTGTAACAGGATGTGACACTGGGAACAAATCTCTTTTCCACCCTCAGGGATTTCCAGCAATTCTGAGACCTTTACAGAATGCCCCGAATAACAACAACCTGGTATACTTCAGAGCTTTGGAGAGGCCAGTGTTACAACTGGCTGCCTAGAAGGGAGTGTCAGCACAGTTCTTTAGCTGTTGAAGCATCAAACAAATTTGTTACCTTTCAAATTCTGGTCTCATCAGTTACCCTCATTCTGAAGTTGTTTCCCAAATGTATCGTCAACTTTCTCATGTGACTCTGAGTGCCTATTATAGCAAATTGGTTGTCATGAATTTTTCATTATTTTCATCAACCTTAAGCATCTTTGTGTTGCTGCCTGAGCTCAGACAAAATTACTTACATGTATTTCAATCTACTTTAAAAGGTATATTCATGATAGTCCAACAGTTCATTTATTCTATAGTCTTGGTAGGAAAGCCAAGCAACTGTAATGTAATAGTTTGTTGTTGATGGCAAGTATTGAATGAAATAAACTATGAAGTAAATGACTGCGTAGATTTAAAGCTTGGCAGGCATGAAATGCCGCAAAGTTGTTTTGTTTTCCTAGAAGTGAGCAAATTATTTACTGAGTGTCTGTGCCTGATCTATTTAATCTGTCAAATGGCATTTCTTTGTTTATTTTGGAGATTTTCCCCTTCCATCATTTTAGAGAAAGAGCTATTTAAGGCAACCATTTGTTTTTAGTTTCTATACTCACAGTTATGCCTCATCTCATGCCAACTTATCAGGGCAGTTGCTTATTTCAGTATGAGTCTAACTGGGTGTCTAAGTACATACCTGTAATATCAGCATTTGGGAGACTGAGGCAGGAGGATTGCTCTGAGTTCAAGGCCAACCTGAGCTAGCAAATACCAGGTCAGCCAGAGATATAGAACAAGACTTTGGCTCAAAAAAAAAAATCCACAAAGGAGTCCAGAGAATGGAGAGTAGAAACATTTATTAAATATAATAAACATAATTAAATATCACACCTTGTTGTGATACAATAGAGTCAGACAAAAGAAGTGTGTACCTGGGATTCAAGTTAGTAAGAAGAATTTGCCAAAAACTGAAGTTCTAGAAGAATAGAAGTCAAAACCAAGTGAGGTAAGTCAGGGGACCTGGGATATATGTTTAAGTCTGTGGTGCTCAAGTTTAAGTCACAATAAAATCATGGGAGCATGTTTGTTAAAAAGCAGACTGTTTTGAGACTCAGTTGAGATACTTGGGTCTAGGAATCCGCATTTTGGCAAATGATGTTGCTGTGGATCGTCTAGTTATTTGCATGCAGAGACAGTCAACATCTGAAGGGTTTCTCCGTATAGTGGGCCACAGGTGCGAGCACAGCATCACTAGTAGGCAGAGCTGCTTCACACAGACTACCCAGAGGATATGTCTTCTATCTGACTTAATCTGCTGGAAGATTTGAGTTATCTTTTCACATGAATCTGAGCTTTTATGGAAAAAGAGATGTAAATATTAGGATACCCAGTATCTGATACTGCTATTAGGGTTCTGAAATAGAACTTGAAATTGGGCATTATGTTACTTCCAGGATTATTCTTTCTGCTAAGGATTGCTTTAGCTAGCCAGGGTCTTTTATGCTTGCTTAAGAGTTTTAGGATTGTTTTTCTCTAGCTCTGTGGAGAATGTCACTGGGATTTTGATAGGGATTGCAGTGAATCTACATATTGCTTTCAGTGGTATAGACATTTTCACACAGTGTTAATTTGGCAGTCCATATTATAGAGGACTTTTCATCTAGTGTCTTCTTCAGTTTCTTTCTTCATTATGTTAAAGTCTTCATGGTAGAGGGCTTTCATCTCCTTGAATAGGCTTGTTCTTAGGTATTTTATCTTTCATCCCACAGATATGAAATGATACTTTCCTGCAGTTAAAAGTTTTTGATTTGTTTTATTTTTACTTTTTTGTCTTTTTGAGACAGGGTCTCCCTGTAGCTCCAGCTGTCCTGTAACTCACTATCTTTTAAAAAAAGATTTTATGTTTAAATTGTGTACATGTATGTGTGTCTGTGTGTGAATATGTGTGTGCGACTGCAGATGCCTGCAGAGACTAGAAGAGGGCATTGGATCCCTCTGGAACTGGAGTTGCAGGTCATTGTGAGCTCCATGGTGTGGGTGCTGGGAACCAAACTCAAGTCCTTTGAAAGAGCAGTTTTTGATTTGTTTTATTTTTACTTTTTTGTCTTTTTGAGACAGGGTCTCCCTGTAGCTCCAGCTGTCCTGTAACTCACTATGTAGACCAGGCTGGCCTCAAACTCACAAAGATCCACCCACCTCTGCCTCCAAAGTGCTGGGATTAAAGGTGTGTGCCACCACGCCCAGCCCTGATTTATTTATTTATTTTTACATGTATGAGTGTTTTGCTTGCATGTAGGCAGGTGCACTCATGTGTGCAATGCCTATGAAGGTCAGAAGAAGGCATAGAATCCCCTGGAATTGGAGTTAGGGATGGTTGTTAGCCACCATGTGGTGCTGTGAATTGAACCCGGGCCCTCTGCAAGAGCACAGTACTCTTAACCGCTGAGCCATTTCTCCAGTCACTTATTGCAGTTTTAATTGTATTTCCTTGATGGTTAGTGATGTTAAACATTTTACATACTCTTGATTCTTATACATCATTCATTTACTTACCTATCTATCTATCTATCTATCTATCTATCTATCTATCTATCATCTATCTACCTATCTTATCTACCTTATCTATCTTATCTATCTATCCTCTATCTTCTATCATCTATCATCTATCTATGTGTATGTATGTGTGCATTTGGGGGTATGTGTGCGTGTGTGTGTGTGTGTGTGTGTGTGTGTGTGTGTGTGTGGAGACTAGAGTCATCCAGGGGTATCATTCCCTAGGAGCCTTATTTTTTAATACAGACTCTCTCACTGGGACCTGGAGCTCTCTGTTTGGCTAGGGCTGGCCAGTAAGCTCCAGATTTTGGCTCGCTATATTTCTTCAGCTCTGGAATTACTATTATGTCTGACTTTTTATCTGGATGCTAGTGACTGAACTGAGATCCTCATGCTTGCACAGCAAACACATTACCTACTGAGTTGTCTCACCAGCCCCATATGTCTTCGTTTGAGAAATATATATTTAAGTTCTTTGTTAAACTTCAAATTGTGTTCTCTCTTTTTTTTTGTCTTTTTGAGACAGGATCTCCCTGTAGCCCATTATCTCTTTTTTAATCATTGAGTAGTTTAATTTCCTTATATATTTTGCATTCCATGATGCAAGAACACACAATTGGAAAAGGATAGACCTTCAATGCATGATGTTGAGAAAACTTACTCATGCAAAGAAGGGTTAAATGAAGCCTTACCTCTCATCGTACATCCAAATCAACTCAAAATGTATTATATAAGACATGAAAATGTAAAACTACTAGAAGAGAAGATCAGGAACCCCCCATGGCATAGATCTGGAAAAAGAATTTTTGAATAGAATGGGAAAGTACAGTCAGAAAAATAAAAATCAGACACACTGTATTACATCAGACTAAAAAAGATTCTGCTAGGCAAAGGAAACAGTGTAGTGAAGACAACCTACAGATTGGAAACTACATTTGCAAATTACACATATGGTAAGTGGTTAGTATCTAAAATGCATAATGAGATAATATTTTAAATCATAAGTGAGAGAAACTTTGTGGCATGGGATTGAATATACCACAAGAGGAAAGGTAAATATCTTGGTCTGGCTCCGTGGTAGAAGCAGGTGGAGTAATATACACAATCTTTTGTTTGTTTTATTTTAAAATTATTTTGTGAACATCATACTTGAGTATGTCTTCCCACCTTTTCCATCCCTTTAGCCCCTCCCCCAACTCCTCCCACTTCTTCCCCATTCCCACTTAATGTTCTGTTTCCTTCTTTATTATTATCATTACATATGCCTGCACACATATAAATATATAATACACAGAGTCCATTCAGTGGTACTTCTGTGCATCCATGTTTACAGCCACCCACTTGGAATTAGATAGCCTCTCAGGGAGCTAGTCCCTGAGGAAAATTGATTCTCCCTCCCTCAGCATCCATTGATCACCTATAACTCTTCATCTTGAGGTGGCACCCCTTGAAATTTCCCTCATCCATCTTAGTATATCACCTGGTTTTGTGGAGCTATCTAATAGTCCTCATAGGTTGCAAAAAAGATGCTTCTTTGATAAGTGGTGAGAGGTACACTTGTCTGTAAATATAAGGATACATATTTAGAATATAATTAGTTTTGTTCAGGGATGTGACAAAAGATGATTTTTCTGTAGGACCATGACCTCTCCAGTCGTGCGTACTTGACTATGTTTACAGTACCACACATGAGTTCCCTCCAATTGAGTGGGCTTTAAGTCCAATAAGACAGCTGGCAATTACACCCAAGATAATAGTGCCACTGCTGCATCAACAGAGATCATTTGATTGGCTGGTCATTGTTATGGTTCATAGGCTTTAAAGCTAGGTGGAATCATTGACTTGTTTTCTCCCTTAGTAGCTTGCATAGTATCTTCTGATGCAGTGAGAGGTAGTCTTCAGGAAGGTTTCCAGGTCAGTTCCAGTTCCACTTTTCCAAGTCCTGTGTCTGAAATATGTCATGTTGTCAGCATGACATACCTTCAAGCTCCGGGAGGCAATGAAGGGCTATCACAATAGCCTGTATTATTTGGGAATCTCTTGCACTAACTTGACCAACAACTGGAAGGGAGGTTTCCCTGGTCTGACAGTGACATATACAATCTTAATAACACAGTAAGCTTCAAAAACAACTAAGGCATCAGTACACAATGAATCATGACACACCTGTAATTTTACCTATTATATTTTATGTTCACTTTGGATCACTCCACTCTTTGTTGTACCTGTCTCTTTATGAGCACACACAGGTTCCACTTAGGTGACAGCTGTGTGAGGCTGGGATCTGGCAGTTATTTTTACTTACTATGATTGTCACACCAACAACCTTGGTCTCATTAAACTGAGAGTCAAAATATTGTCTGAAAAACTAACATGAGACAAATGCTGTTTTACATTAGTTTTCCACATATATTCAAAGATAAAGTTGGATTGGCTGCATCACGGCAGATCATCTTCTCGGTGCTGGCAACACATCACTGAGGAAAAAAAGCTCTGGTTTCTATAAGGTTTTCCCTCTAGTGGAGGAATAAAGATTAAAAGATCGTCAACTCTCTTTATTTCATGTCTCCCTCAGAGACATGTCTTCCTATATTTTTAAGGTAAAGTACCCTCATCAATTATTGTGCTTTTAAAAAAAGATTTTATATTTAAATTGTGTGCATGTATGTGTGTCTGTGTGTGAATATGTGTGTGCGACTGCAGATGCCTACAGAGACTAGAAGAGGGCATTGGATCCCTCTGGAACTGGAGTTGCAGGTCATTGTGAGCTCCATGGTGTGGGTGCTGGGAACCAAACTCAAGTCCTTTGCAAGAGCAGCAAGTGCTCTTCACTGTGAACTCTCTCTCCAGGCCATGGCAATTATTATGTATTGTCATGTGCTGTATGTAATGGTTCATTCTTTATGATACTATGGTAGATGGCTTCTTTTCTATCTAAAATGTCTTCATTTTAATTTCTTAGAGTAGCTTATTTTATTTTCAAGAGTTCTCATTATAGAAAATGTGAAATTCTTCCATCCTGTCCCTTCTGTTCTTTAGGTCTCTTTGCTAGATACAGGGAGTAGTGATAAGCATCTTAGTTCAGTGGATTCTGTTGCACTATAACTAAAAATTATATGTATGAAACTAAAATATTTTTCAAGTCTCATTAATAAGTCTTGGAGAATGTCAGATGTGACTATTAATGAAGCCGTCCAGCATGTTACCACACAATTACAGAGTAAAGTGCTGCAAAGATGAGAAAACAGTTCAGAAAAATAGAAATAAATTTTTTTTGTTGTTAGTTATAAGGATTTAATTTAAAAAACAAGCCAATTACAGGGAAAGCTGGAATGAAGACCGGGTTGGGGGTGTGGTGAGTGAGCTGGGAGAAGGTCTCTCAGGAGACAGCAAGACATCCCCACTCAGAGAACATTTCTGAAATGTCTAGGTTGCCTCATTAAATGTTCTTTATTTTTTGAATAATCTGAAATCTTCCTGGACTATTATGAAATGGCTAAAGAGATAGGATAATATATTCACCATATAATCTGGGAAGTCCTCAGAGAAAGAGAAGCTGACATTTTCCCCTCATAGCTGAGGGTGTTGGTGAATTAGATTCTAAAATATCTCTGAAAAATTATCACTGAAAAAGAGATAATATCTAAATATTAAATAGAATATATTGCCACTGAGTACAAACTTTCATGTTTTATTCTTCCTTACAAAACAATGAATTACATTCATTTTGTCAGTAATGGCCTATCAGTGAGCTAAAATTTAATTAAAAATGAGGGAATTACATCAATTTATTTTATTAGGAGAATAATAACTAGAAATATGACCTTTCCAAATTAAAGATGAAAGAAGTTTTGATGTTCTGATTGAATCCTTTTTAAAGATGTATAACTTTTAATTATTTACACAACTGTTAACGCTACTTTGACTTTTCTTATCAATAAGTTAAAATATTTTACAATGATTACCTTGTAAATTTTCTTTACAAACACAATTATACATGTCAGTTTCTAGACAAAATGATCTTGCTTTAGGGCTCTGAAACTGTGCCTGGATGAGTTGATACTATTTTCCTTTAGTGTGGTATAGTGATTCCAGAACCCCAAATAACTGAACCGTTGAAGCTAACAACAACAAAAATCAACCTGTAGGGGCTGGAGCGTTGACTCAGCAGTTAAGAGCACTGGCTACTCTTGCAGAGGACCCAGGTTTACAACCATTTGTAACTCCAGTTCCAGGGGAATATGATGCCCTCTTCTGACCTCCCCAGGCAGTGCATGACACTGGTGCACCTACCTGCATGCAGGCAATATACTCATACACATAAAATAAAAACAAATAAAATATTTAAAAAAATCAATCTGTAAACCAAGAAAAGAAATACTAAGCAGCTGTGTGACCTCTGGCAATTGGTTCAACATTCCAACATTCTTGTGTATAAGTGTATGGGTATTTACATGTTTGTATACTGGGGTGTGTTCATGTTTGTGTATGTGGAGTACATATGGGGACTAGACTTTCTCTGAGGACCCCCACCTTATTTCTCACTGGGGACATAGGGCTCAAAATGTTTGGGCTAGACTGGCTGGTCAGCAAGCTCTATGGATCTGCCCCCCACTCCTCACCCCCGCCCAACACTGGAATTATAACTGTGTGTCATCATGACTAGCTTTTTACTTGGTGCTGGAGATTGACCTCGGACCCTCATTCTTGCATGGAAAGCACTTTTGCAACAAAGGGACCTCTCTAGGCACCTGCTTTAATGCTCTTTTCTAAACGGTAAAAAAGCAGCTACAGAAAGAAGAAGTGAAAAATGTGTTAGCATGTAGCATAATCTGAAAAAAGTGATTGTGGTGGTGTACACCTGTAATCTCAGAGCTTGAGAGGTAGAGGTAAGAGGATCAGAACTTGAAGTTCATCCTTGGCTATATGGTAAGCTCAGGGCCAGCCTGCGATACATGAACTCCTGTCTCAAAAAAACAAAAAGAAATCTTGCATGCTACTTGAAATTTGAATTATCTTCTTTTGCTATCTTTAAAAACATTAAAAAAAAGATTTTTATGTGTATGAGTGTTTGCCTATATGTATGTATGTGTACTGTGGAAATGAGTGCCTGGTGCCTACAGAGACCTGAAGAGAGTGTGGGATTCCCTGAACCGGAGTTACAGATGGTTGTGCGTTGCATGTGGATTCTAGGAACTGAATTCAGTTCCTCTGCAAGAACAGAAAATGCTCTTAAACACTGGACACCTCTCCTGCCCCTGTGTTACTATCTTATGAACCATTAAAGGATATTTTGCTGTTAGTCACAAAATTTAGAACTAGTCCTTGGAACTTATAAATTTCAGCCAACAGGGAATTGATTCACTATTTCTTTTTAAAATATTTTTAAATTGAGCCCTTTACTTCCTGCACAGCCTCCAGTGTCCTAGTGTCAGCACCTTCCCTGGGTAAGTCCAGCAAGCCCACCCTGCCTTGACTCCCGAAGGTCTTTTACCCTCCCAGCTCTCCCTCCGTGTCCCGTCCCCCCCCGTCCCCCATCCCCCACCCAAAGCCTGGGTACATGCCCATTTCTTGTCTTGGGACCCCAGACAACAGGGTTAAATTCTCAGCCTAGACCCACCACTGCTTTGATCCTTTGCATCATGACCAACCCAGTTCCTCCCTGCGGCCCCCAGGAACCCTCTGGGCCTGGTCCCATCCTCATCTCCTTTTACTTCCCTGGGTGGCACAGCCAACAGCTTCCTGAGACCAGTGTCTTTCCTGGGCCCTACTCCCAGGCCAGCACAGCCCGCAAATTCCTGAGGCCAGCATCTTTCCTGAGGGACCTAGACCTTAGGAGAAAGCCTGAGAACATCTGAGCCTCATCTCACTTGGGCCTCTGTGGTAACTCCCGAAGACAAAAGCAATTAGGCCACTCCAATATAAAATCAAAAGAGAGAACCTGAAACTTAGACCAACCAGCTTTTCATGCCCAACAACTAAACCACAAAGGCACATAAAGGTTACAAAAGAAGCAGATCTAAACAAAGGAAGGCTTGATTCTCACACAAGAAGCAGAAACTATGAAAGAAATGCACATGTCAAAGTCAGAAAGAAAAAATAACATGAAAAACCAAAATAATCTATCCCTACCAAGTATCAATAGTCATCTAGAGGAATATAATGAATGCTCCCTAGAGGTAACACAGGACATGAACATCAAAAGAAAAATTATAAACATGATAAAAGAATTCAGTAAATTTATAGAACACACAAACAGAAATCAAAGAACTGAAGGAAGATAGGGATAAACTTCTGAATGAATTCAGAAACGAGTTAGAAATATTGAAAAATAGGCTGAAATGAAAAAGGAAGTGAAACACTCAGTAAGCCAGTTAGAAACGACAGGAGAAAGCCTCACCAATAGGATGAACGAAATGGAAAACAACTCAAAGAACTCAAAGAGGAAAG
>NW_008350535.1:458440-460163 GCF_000622305.1 Nannospalax galili
GCAAGGCATGATGGAAAGAAATTCAATGACTGTATAACTATGGAAATGCAGAGCTATATAAAAAACATGAACAGAAATAAAAAAAGACAAGATTCAATACACATCTTTCATTCATAACATAAAATATCAATGGACTGAACTCCCCAGTCAAAGGATACAGAGTAATTGGATTAGGAAACAAAACCCATCTTTTTGTTTGTCTGCAAGAACCTTATCTCACTTTAAAGGGCAGGCACTACCTTAAGCTGAAAGGATGGAAAAAAAATATCAAGTGAATGGTGCTAAGAAAAAAAGCAGGCATTGCATTTCTAATATCTGATAAAATAGATTTTTTACTAAAACTAATCAGAAGAGACAAAGAAGGCCACTTCATTCTGATCAAAGGAACAATAAACCAAGAAGATATTACAATCATAACATATATTCACCATACTCTCGTGCAAACAACTTCATAAAAACAGTACTACAGGACTTTAAGACCCAGATTAATCCCAACTCATTAATAGTAGGAGTCTTCAATACCCTGTCACCATTAGATAGGTCAATAGGACAGAGAATTAACAGGTAGACAACTGAAGTAAACAATACCATATATCAAATGGACCTAACACACATCTACTGAATATCCCACCCAAGCACCAAAGAATATTCTTTCTACGCAGTGCCCCATGGAACCTTCTCCAAAATCAACCATGTACTGGGCCACAAAACAAATAAAAAAAGATTAAAATAACTCCAGGCATTCTGTCAGACCACAATGCAATAAAGCTTAAAATCAACACTTGAAGAAACCCCAGTAACGACATGAACACATGGAGATTAAACAACACACTCCTGAATGATGAATGGGTCAAAGGAAATACTAAGAAAGAAATAAAAGTATTCCTGGAACTAAATGAAAAGGACAATACAACACAACAAAACCTCTGGGACACATTGAAAGCAGTCCTTAGAGGGAAGTTTATAGCTCTAAGTGCCCACATTAAAAAAATTGGAAAGAACACAAATAAATGACTTAACAGTGCAAATCAAGACACTTGACAAGCAAAAACAAACGAAACCAAACCCAGCAGACAAGAAGAAATAACAAAAACTAGAGTAGAAATTAATGAAATAGAAACAAATAAAACAATACAGAGAATCAAGGAATCCAAGAGCTGGTTATTGAGGAGTTAAACAAGATTGATAGAGCACTAGGCCAGTTAACCAAAAGAAAGAAAGAGTACTTCCAAATCAAGAAAATCAGAGACAAAAGGGGAAACATCACAACAGACACCAAAGAGATACAGAACATTATAGGGGCATACTTTAAAAACCTATATGTTACTAAATTTGAAATCCTAAAGGAAATGGACAGGGACCTAAAAGCATGGGAAACACCAAAACTAAGTCAAGAAGAGATGAACAGCTTAAACAGACCCATAACACATAAGGAAATTGAAACAGTAATACAAAACCATCCGACTAAAAAAAGCCCAGGACCAGATGGATTTATAGCAGAATTCTACCAGACATTTAAAGAGGATCTATATCCAATACTTCTTAATTTATTCAAAAAGTTAGAAATGGTGGGAGAACTTCCAAATTCCTTCTATGATGCCAGCATCACTCTAATACCAAAGCCAGGTAAAGATACAACCAAAAAAGAAAAACTATAGACCCATATCCTTAATGAACATAAATGCAAAAATTCTCAACAAAATACTTGCAAACCGCATACAGA
>NW_008350535.1:460265-468090 GCF_000622305.1 Nannospalax galili
CAAATGTTATAAATTATATAAATTGTATCAAAGACAAGAACCACATAGTCATCCAATAGATGCAGAGAAGACCTTTGTCAAAATTCAATGTGGATTTATGTCCAAAGTCCTAGGGCAAATTGGACTGGAGGGAACATACCTCAACATATTTAAAGCTATATACAGCAAACCCACAGCCAACATTCTAAATGGAGAAAAACTGGAAGCATTCCCATTGAATACAGGAACAAGACAAGGCTGTCTATTATCTCCATTCCTCTTTAACACAGTGTTTGAAACTATTGCAAGAGCAATAATATGAGAAAGGAAATTAAAGGAGTAATAATTGGAAAGGAAGAGATTAAATTGTCCCCTTTTCCAGATGATATTATATCTATGAGATGCCAAAATATCTACCAGAAAACTCCTAGAAATTATTAACATGTTCAGTAAAGTGGCAGGTTACAAATTAATCTACAAAAGTCTGTTGCCTTTCTCTATATCAATAAAAAGCAACCAGAGAAAGAGTATATGGAAACACTCCCCTTCACAAGAGCTGCAATAAAATAAAATAAAATAAAATAAAGTATCTTGGAATAAACCTGACTAAAGACATTAAAGACTTTTACAATGAAAAATATAAATCTTTAAAGAAAGAGATTGAGGAAGACATCAGAAGATCGAAGGACCTCCCAAGCTCACGGATTGGAATAGTTAATATTGTGAAAATGACCATCCTACCAAAAGCCATTTGTCGATTCAATGCAATGTAAATCAAAATCCCCATGACATTTCTCATAGGATTGGAATTATCCATCCTAAGATTCATATGGAAGCACAACACATTTTGGATAGCCAAAGCAACCCTGAGCACTAAGAGCAATGCTGGGGAGGGGGTTACTATAGCAGGTATTAAGCTGTATTACAGGGATATAGTCATAAAATCAACATGGTACTGGCACAAAATAGACTCATAGATCAATGGAAGAAATTTAAAGACCCAAACATGAGTACATGCAATTTCAGCCACCTGATATTTGACAAAGGGGCCAAGAACATGCACTGGAGGAAAGACAGCATGTTCAGCAAATGGTGCTGGCAAAACTGGATGTCCACCTATAGAAGAATGAAACTAAACCCCTATCTTTCACTTTGCACAAGAGTCAACTCCAAATGGATCAAAGTCCTCAATGTGGAGCCTGAAACTCTGAAACTGTTAGAAGAAAACATTGGCAACAACCTACAATATATAGGTGTAGGAAAAGATTTTCTAAACCGGACATCAACTGCCCAGGAAACAAAGTTAAGAATCAACAAATGGGACCTCATTAAACCAAAAAGCTTCTGTACATCAAAAGAAGCAACCAAGCAAGCAAAGAGAAAACCCACAGAATTGGAGAAAATCTTCAGCAGTGACACATCAACAGAGGTTTAACATCCAGAATATATAACAAACCCAAAAAACCAAAGAATCAAGAAAAGAAGTAACCCTATTAAAATGGACCAAGGAACTGAACAAAGAGTTGTCAAAAGAAGAAGTAAAGATGGCTAAGAAGCATCTTAAGAGATGTTCGACATCACTAGTACTTAACAATTAATACAAAATGTTGGAGAGGATGTGGGGAATGGGGAATTCTCATCAACTGCTGGTGGGACTGCAAACATGTTCAACCCCTATGGAAAGCAGTGTGGAGAACTCTCAAAAAACTACAAATGAACCTACCATTTGACCCAGATATACTGCTCCTTGGCATATACCCAAGAACTCATCCTATTGCAGAGACACTTGTACATCCATGTTTGTTGCTGCTCTCTTCACAATAGCTAAGAGATGGAAGCAAACTAACTGTCCCTCAATTAACAAGTGGATAATGAAAATGTGGTTCATTTACACGATGGAGTTTTACTCAGCACTAAAGAAAGATGAAATCATGAAATTTGAAGGTAAATGGATGGAACTAGAAACTGTTATACTAAATGAAGTAACACAGACTTAGAAAAAGAAAAAAAAACATGATGTATGGTCTCCCTCATATGTGGATCCTGGCACCAAATCCTTATAAGTGAGTATGTATCCAGGTATAACTATAGGAACCAGGATAATGAAAAGGAACCATGGAGGTAAAGGAAAAGAAAGAATATGTAAGAGAAGAACAGCAGAAAACAGGTGTTAACAAGGGATATATGGATAAAAATGGGGCTATTTTAAAGGGAGGCTGGAGGGAAGGTTATACAAGGCACCTAGGAGTTTAAGGGAAAGAAGTAGCTCAAGAGAGGTGTGACCATAGGAGAAAGATATTATTAAGGGAGAAATGGGAAAAACAGGGGCATCTTAAATGGGGAAAACATAGTGGAAGGGTTAGACAATGTGAGAGATAAATAATACCTAGCTAGTTTTAGAAAACCAGAGGGAACCACATTAGGCCTACAACCTACTGAGAAATTATACATACAACCAAATCAAAGAATGTAATATATGTCTAGGCAAGTTTTATCTGAGTTTGTTCTTTGACCAATCTCTGTCTGCATGCCACATAGTAATTAAGAGTACCAGACTGGTGGAACTAACATTTTTGGATGTTTAACAGCCATACTATGAGGCCTATACTAATTTGGATAGAGGGACATAAAGGAAAGTTTTTGGTCCTTCCCTTCTAGGTTGACTTAGTTCCAGGGGACTATGAACATCTCTCAAAATGTCCTGTAACTATGGTGAGTCACTTGTCCTCTTGATCAAGGAGGTCATGGAGACCTCAGCAGATGGACCTGAACAACTGTCCAGTCTACAAAGAAGAGGGTCAACACAGAGGAAACATTTCCTCCATGCTTCCAAGTGAAGCCAGCCATGTTCGAGCAGGATCTTTGACTTATCTTCACATAGACGGAACTGGTAAAAGAAAGGGGCCAGGGTCTCCTCCCAAGTCCATGTTACCCCTGAAGAACAGGGTATCTGTTTGAGGAACAGATCCTCAAATGACCTTCAGAGTAAAAATAAATTGGTTTGTCTGGGATAATTGTAGGGTCCTAAACACCCAAAAGCAAAGCATAACCAAAGATTAAAGGGACCAATATAATTTTTTTAGAGTCCACATGTATAGCTAACAGCTACATAACAAGAAACAATGCCAGACAGGAGATATGTTCCTTTGAGTTATTGGCCAGGGTGGCCCCAAAGACTCCCAGACAGTAACCCAGCATAGAACTGGGATAATGAACAGCAGACACCAATCTTATCTAAAGGCATATTGACAACTGATTGCTGCTAGACGAGGAACTCCTGATCTTCCTAAAACAAGGATCTCTAGATAGGCTGATGTCTGCCAATTGGCTAGTTCCTCCAAGAGGCAGGGCCTGCCATGGAATGTGGACTACTGGGAGGCTGCTTTGGGCCATCTTGAAACAGAAGCCGCCAGTTCTGGGGAAACCGAGAACCGTGGGGAAGTGCACGAGCCATGGGAACACACAGCTGCATGCAGCAGCTCAAGGTCAGAATGGCCAGACGCTGTGGACCTGGGCAAGATTACTGGCCCCTGAGGCATGAGCGAATACTAGCAGCGACTATGGTAGTCATGGTGTGGTCTGATACAGCAGGCTCTGAGCCGCACTGCTGGAGGCGTGGGGCTAGGCACTGGGTAGTCATTCCTATGTAAGTTAATAAATGCACATAAAATATATTATATGGTTTGTCTGATCATGCAGGAGACACAGAGGGGATTTGGGCAACAAAACTGGTATAGTTGGCAGGATATGACGAAACTGCGAAGAGTTTTTTTGCCCCCACTTAATTATTTATTTAAAAACCACATACATAGAAGAAGAATTTTATTACAAGAGCATTGATATATTCAATAACAATTTTCTGAGCTAAGATGCATCTTTTCCAAAACTGGCTGTGAATTTTTAGGTTTACAATTGAATTATTACAGTTATACAATATTTTACTCAGTCTAAACCCAATAAGACATAAAATTAAATGAGGTTTTAACCTTTAAAAAAGATCTTCATTTCATTATTAAAATACACAGTTTCATACAGAAAAATTCATTTTCAATGCAAATGACATTAAGATGTTTGCACGTGTGTTTCTAATCTCTATGTATCTGATTATAACTTGTGACAGTTGGTTACTTTTTGAACTCCTTGGCATCTGAGCATGGATATAAAGTCATTAGGTAGATATCAATGGTAATATTTTTCACATCTACTAATTCTTATTTTTTAATCATTAAAAAATTTTTAGTAATTACATGATTACAATAAGAATTTCACTACAGATTTAACATACTCAGTAACATACTCCAGAGCAAGAGTACATCTCTTTCACAAGTGGGTGGAAGTTTCTAGGTTCACAGTTGAGTTAATACAGTTATACAATACTGAACTCAGTATAAGCTCTGTGAGACACAAAATTGAGTGAGATTTTTAACCTTTAAAAAACATCTCCATTTCATTTTAGAATATATTTTTCCTTGCAGAAAGACTCATTGTTTTTGGTACTAATACTGAGATGTTTGTGCTTGCATCTCTAATCTGTATGTATCTGATTATTACTAGTCATAATTGGTTGCACTTGGATCCTTGGAGCCTGTGTATGTCATCGGGAAGATTTCAATGGTATTGTTTATCACCTCTACTAATTAGTATGATGTAAATTTCCATCATGTTTTCTGTTTTAATTTTTTTAATTACAGAACATCCCAAACCATCTTATTCCACTATTAACCCACTTCCCAGATGGCACCCTCCCATAGCCTCCCTCCCCCCACTAGAACCTTTATACTCTGATATCCTTGTTACTGTCTGCTGTGTTGTTGGCACCTCAGGCATTCCCCACTACTTGCCCTTCTGTTGACTCTAGTCAGCCTATCTAGAGGTCTTTGTTTTAGGAGGGTCAGCTGTTCTTCTAGCAGCAATCAGTTGTCAATACTCCTTTAGATAAGATTACAGTGTGCTGTTCATTTTGCCAGTTCTATGCTGGGCTACTATTTGGGAGACCCATTGGTCACTCTGGCCAACAACTCAAAAAAAGGTATCTCCTATCTGTCATTGTTGCTTGTTATGTATAGCTATAGTCCAAAGCTATGCATATGGACTCTTAAGAAATTATATTGACCCCTTTAATCTTTGGTTATACTTTCCTTTTGGATGTTTAAGGCGATACAGTTGGCCCAGATAAACCATTTTTTTTTAACTCTTAAGGTCGTTTAAGGATCTGTCCCTCAGGGGTCACATGGGCTTAGGAGGAGCCCCTGGCTCCTTTCTTTTACCAGTTCCGCCTATGTGAAGATAAGTCATAGGTCCTGCTCAACCATGGTTGGCTTCACTTGGAAGCATGGAGGAAGTGATTCCTCTGTGTTGACCCTCCTCTTTGCAAACTGGGCAGTGGTTCAAGTCCATCTGGTGGAGTTTCCTCAGCCTCCTTGATCAAGAGGACAGGTGACCTACCACAATTACAGAACATTTTGAGAGATGCTCATAGCCCCCTGGAACTAGTTGACCTAGGAGGGCAAGGAGCATAAACTGTCCATTATGTCCCTCTGACCAAATTAGTATAGGCCTCATAGTATGTCTGTCAAACATCCAAAAAGGTTAGTTCCACCAGTCTGGGTGAAGATCAGTTGTTCTCAGATAAAACGTACCTACACATATATTTCTTGATCTGCTAGCATAATTTGTCAGTAGGTTGTGGGAGTAATATGGTTCCCATCTGGTTTTCAAAACTAGCTAGGCATTGTTTATCTCTCGTATTGTCTCACCCCTCCACTATAGTTTTCCCACATAAGGTGCCTCCGTTTTCCCCCTTTATTCCTTACTAATACCCTTCTCCTATGGTCCTACCTCTCTTGAGTCCTTCCTCTTATCCCCTAGGTTCCTTGTATACCCTTCTCTCCCCCCTCCCTTAAATTAACCCAATTTTTGTCCAAATCTCACTTATTAAGGCCTGTATTCTATTGCTCTTATCTTTCAGGTGCTTTCTTTTCCTTTACCTCCATGTTTCCTTTCCATTATCCTGGTCCCTGTAGTTATGTCTGGATACATACTCACTTATCAGGGTTTGGTTCTAGGATCCACATATGAGGGAGAACATATGTCGATCCTTTTTCTGAGTCTGTGTTACTTCACTTAGTATAACAGATTCTAGTTCCATCCATTTACCTGCAAGTTTTGGTTCTAGGATCCACATATGAGGGAGAACATATGTTGATTTTTTTCTGAGCCTGTGTTACTTCTCTTAGTATAACAGTTTCTAGGTCCATGCATTTACCTGCAAATTTCATGATTTCATCTTTCTTTACTGCTGAGTAAAACTCCATTGTATAAATGAACCACATTTTCATTATCCATTTGTCAACTGAGGGACACTTAGGTTGCTTCCATCTCTTAGCTATTGTAAAGAAAGCAGCAACAAACATGGATGTACACATGTCTCTGCAATAGGATGAGTTCTTGGATATATGCCAAGGAGCAGTATAACTTGGTCAAATGGTAGGTTCATTTGTAGTTTTTTAAGAGTTCTCTACACTGCTTTTCATCGGGGTTGAAAATGTTTGCAGCCCCACCAGCAGTGGGTGAGTGTTCCCCTTTCCCCACATTCTCACCAACATTTGGTATCATTTGTTCCTTTGATCTTAGCTAGTCTGACTGGGGTAAGATGAAATCTTAATGTGGTTTTAATTTGCACTTCCCTAATTATTAGTGGTGTTGAACATCTTTTAAGATGTTTCATGACCATCTTTACTTCTTCTTTTGAGAACTCTCTGTTCAGCTCCTTAGCCCATCTTTTAATTTGGTTGCTTCTTATCGTGAATATTTTCTCCCATTCTGAGGGTTTTCTCTTCACTTCCTTGGTTGTTTCTTTTGATGTACAAAAGCTTTTTAGTTTGATGAGGTCCCATTTGTTGATTCTTGGCCTTGTTTCTGGAGCAATTGATGTCCGTTTTAGAAAATCCTTTCCAACACCTATCTCTTGTCGGTTTTTCCCAATGTTTTCTTCTAACAGTTTCAGAGTTTCAGGCTTTACATTGAGGTCTCTGATCCATTTGGAATGGACTTTTGTGCAAGGTGAAAGATAGCGGTTTAGTTTCATTCTTCTGTAGGTAGAGATCCAGTTTTGCCAGCACCATTTGCTGAACATGCTGTCTTTCTTCAAGTGAACATTCTTTGCTCCTTGGTTAAATATCAGGTGGCTGAAATCATAATCACTCACATTTGGGTTTTCATTTTTGTTCCATTGATCTATGGGTCTATTTTTGTGCCAGTACCATGTTGTTTTTATGACTGTAGGTCTGTAATGCAGCTTAAAATCTGGTATAGTAATCCTCCCCACATTGCTCTTAGTGCTCAGGGTTGTTTTGGCTATAAGAGGTCTTTTGTGCTTCCATATGAATCTTAGGATGTTTCTTTCCAAATGTCAAGGTGATTTTAATAGACATTGCATTGAATCTATAAATGACTTTTGGTAGGATGGTCATTTTCACAATATTAATTCTTTCAATCCATGAGCATGGGAGGTCCTTCCATCTTCTGATGTCTTCCTCAATCTCTTTCTATATGATTCAAAATTTTCATTGTAGAACTCCTTAATGTCTTTGGTCATGTTTATTCTGAGATTCTTTTTTTTTTTTTGCAGCTATTTTGAGTGGGAGTGTTTCCATGTACTCTTTCTCTGATTGCTTGTTATTGGTATATAAAAAGGCTACAGACTTTTGTAGATTACGTTTGTAACCTGCCGCTTTACTGAACGTGTTAATAATTTCTAGGAGTTTTCTAATGGAATTTTTGGCGTCTCTCGGATATAATATCATATCATCTGCAAAAAGGGATAATTTGATCTCTTCTTTTCCAT
>NW_008350535.1:468296-470075 GCF_000622305.1 Nannospalax galili
GCGATTTGATCATGGTGGATGATCTTTCTGATGTGTGTCTGTATGTGGTTTGGAAGTATCTTGTTTAGAATTTTTGCATCTGTGATCATTAAGGATATGGGTCTATAGTTTTCTTTTTTGATTGTGCCTTTACCCAATTTGGGTATTAGAGTGATGCTGGCTTCATAGAATGAATTTTGGAGTTCTCGCTCTGTTTCTATCATTTTAAGTAGTATTGGATGTACGTCTTCTTTAAATGTCTGATAGAATTCTCCTGTAAATCCATCTGGTCCTGGGATTTTTTTTAGTCGGGAAGTTTGGTATTATTGTTTCAATTTCTTTTTGTGTTATGGGTCTGTTGAAGCTGTTAACCTCTTCTTGGTTTAGTTTTGGTGGTTCCCATGCCTTTAGATATCCACCCGTTTATTTTAGGTTTTCAAATTTAGTAGCATATAGGTTTTTAATGTATTCCATTATAATGTTCTGTATCTTTCTCATGTCTCTTGTGATGCTTCCCCTTTCTCCTCTGATTTTGTTGACTTGGAGGTCCTCTTTCTTCCATTGGTTAACTGGGCTAGTGGCATGTCAATCTTGTTCATCTTTTCAAAGAACCAGCTCTTGGACTCATTGATTCTTTGTATTGTTTTCTTTGTTCAATTTTATTAATTTCTGCCCTGATTTTTGCTATTTCTTCTTGTCTGCTGGGTTTGGGTTTTGTGCTCTTGCTTTTCAAGTCCTTTGATTTGTACTGTTAAGTCATTTATTTGTGTTCTTTCCGATTTTTTTTAATGTAGGCACTTAGAGCTGTAAACTTCCCTCTAAGGACTGCTTTCAGAATGTCCCAGAGGTTTTGTTGTGTTGTATTTTCCTTTTCCTTTAGTTCCAGGAATACTTTTATTTCTTTCCCAGTTTTTCCTTTGACCCATTTATCATTCAGGAGTGTGTTTTTTAATCTCCATGTGTTCACGTGGTGATTAGGGCTTCTTCGGGTGTTGATTGTAAGCTTTATTGCATTGTGATCTGATAGAATGCATGGAATTATTTCAGTCTTTTTGTATTTGTTGAGGTTTGTTTTGTGCCCCAGTATATGGTCAATTTTGTAGAAGGTTCCATGGGGTGCTAAGTTGAAAGTATGTCCTTTTGTGCTTGGGTGGAATACTCTGTAGATGTCTGTTAAGTCCATTTGAGATATGGTATTGTTTAATTCAGATGTCTCTCTGTTAACTCTCTGCCCTGTTGACCTATCTAATGGAGACAGTGGGGTATTGAAGTCACCTACTATTAATGAATTGGGGTTAATCTGGGTCTTAAAGTCCTGTATTATTGTTTTTATGAAGTTGGGTGCACCAGAGTTTGGTGAATATATGTACATGATTGTTCCTTTGATCAGAATGAAGTGGCCCTCTATCTTCCTCTTTAACACTTCTGATTAGTTTTAGTTTAAAGTCTATTTTGTCAGATATTAGAATTGCTACACCTGCTTTTTTCTTAGTACCATTTCTTGGTATATTTTTTTCCATACACTCACTTTAAGACAGTGTCTGTCCTTGAAAGTGAGATGGGTTTCTTGCAGACAACAAAAAGATGGGTTTTGTTTCTTAATCCATTCATATAGTCTGTGTCTTTTGACTGGGGCATTCAGTCTGTTAATATTTAAAGTTATTAATGAAAGATGTGTATTGAATCCTGTCATTTTTATTTCTTTTTATATTCGCGATATAGCTGTACTTTTCTACATTTATACCTGCCTTCAATTTCTTTCCGCAACCCCTTGGGTATAGTCATTCCTTTCTTCAGCTC
>NW_008350535.1:470360-470826 GCF_000622305.1 Nannospalax galili
GTTTAGTGTTTTTAGTATGATGCACCTTGGAGAATTTCTTTTCTGGTCCTGTGTGTTTGGTGTTCTATATGCTTCTTGTATTTGTGTGGGCATGTCTTTCTTTAATTTTGGGAAATTTTCTTCCATGTTTCTGTTGAAGATCTGGTCCATGCAATCATCTTGGGATTCTTCTCCTTCCTGTATGCCTATGATTTGGTCTTTTTATGGTGTCACACAATTCCTGCATATCCCATTCTTGTGATTTCTTAAATTATTCATAATCTTTGTTCGAGTGGTCTAGTTCGTCCACTTTATCTTCCAGTTGATACTCTGTTTTCCATTTCTTTCGTCCTACTGGTTAGGCTTTCTACTGTTGTTTCAAATTGGCTTACTGTTTCACTTCTTTCTTCATTTCAGCCTGAGTATTCTTCAATATTTCTAACTCTTTTCTGAATTCATTCAGAAGTTTACCCATATCTTCTTTCAG
>NW_008350535.1:471010-510796 GCF_000622305.1 Nannospalax galili
TTTGGTTTTTTCATGTTATTATTTTTTCTCTGTGATTTTGACATGTGAATTTTTTTGTAGTTTCTGATTCTTTTGTGAGATGTAAGCCTTCAAGTTTAGGTCTGCTTCTTTGTGCGAACTTTATGCGTCTTTGTGGTTTACTTTTTGGGTATGAAAGGCTGGTTCCTCTAAGCTTCCAATTCTGTCTTTTGATTTTATATTGGAATTGCCAGATTGCGTTTATCGTCAGGAGTTCCCACAGAGGTCCAAGTCGGTTGAGGATCAGATGCTCTCAGGCTTTCTCCTAAGGTCTGTATCCCTCTTGGATAGATTTTGGCCTCTGGAATTTGGGGGTTTGACTGGCCTGGGAGCCAAGCCCAAGAAAGATGCTGGTCTAGGGCAGCTAGTGACTGTGCAACCCAGAGATGCAAAGGAAGATCGGGGTGGGAGGCAGCCCCAAGGGCCCCTGGGCACTGCACTGAGGAGCTGGTTTGGTCTGAACGCAAAGGACCAGGAAGACGGTAAGTCGGCCCTGGCATCCAGGAAAGAGGCTGATGGGTTGTGCAAACCCAGGGAGGCAGAGGGAGGTGAGGGCAGGGCCAGTCCCATAGTGCCCCTGAGGATCTGAGAAGGAACTGAGTTGCTCTGGATGCGCAGGATCAGGAAGAAGCAGTGGTGGTTCCCCAGGTGTCTGGTGCACCAAAATAAGGAATGGGACAGGACCTAGGCTAGGAGGAGAGCCAGGTGGGGGGGATGGGAGGGTGAGTGAGGCTGGGGGAGTCAAGGCATGGAGGGCTCAATGGACTTACCCTGGAGAGAGACTCCTGTGGGTTGGAGAGAGGCCTGAGGGTCCTGCAGACCCAGGGAAGTAGAGGGAGGTGAAGGCAGGTCCAGGCCCAGAAACAGTGCTCCTGGGGACCTGAGAAGGAGCTGAGTTGCTCTGGATCCACAGGATCTGGAAGAAGCAGTGGTGGCTCCCCAGGAGTCTGGGGCACCAAGACAAGGAATGGGACAGGACCCAAGCTAGGAGAAGAGACTGGCAGAGGAGATGGGAGTGTGAGAGTGGGGGAGTCAAGGCGCTGAGGGCCCAATCGACTTACCCCAGAGAGAGAAGCCTGTGGGTGGGAGAGAGGCCTGAAGGACCTGCTGGCCTAGGTAAGCAGAGTGAGAAGAGTTTTAAAAGAGCGCTGATGGTGGCACTGATGTGGTTGTTACAATGGGTTACTAAGAAGAGGCCAGCCACGCATGGGCCACCAGTATGTTGTAAATGTGGGGATATGTTGCGGGTATGTGAAGATTTATTAAAAGTTACCCAAAGGCTAGAAAATCTTTCATCTGATCTAGACCCAAAGGGAGAGAGAGAGTGGCCACTTTGCATCATAAAAGATGTGTCCCAGGCAGGGAAAGCTTAAAAGGCTGAACTGGCAGACCCAGTTGTAGAGCAGAAGAGAGAAAAAAGGTGGGACACTTTGACTTGTGTAAAGTCTAGGGACTCAGAGGAAAAGACAGATAATAGTAAAAAGGGTAAAAAAGCTAACTGTGCTGTAGCTAGGAAATATTCTGTGCTAGAACTGTTAAAAATAGAAAAAAACAAGCAAGCAAGCAGAGAGCCCTGGCCACATGGCTTGTGAGAGTATGGGATATGAGAGCAAATGACGTCAGTCTAAGTCCTTCAGAAGCTTCACAGCTGAGTTATATAACCACCCATCAATCCTTGAAATATAGGCTGTCCAATATAGGCTGTTCAATCTAGGCCCATGCAGGGGGAAGAAGTCCTTAATGGGGTGGCTGGCTGAAGGCATTAAAGATACATGGTTGTCACCAAGGGAGACTAACATGATTAGCAGGGCTGGAGCACTGTAAAGGAGGGGCAGGCATTCCTGAAAGAACTAGGTATGAGAAAAGCAATATATGATGTCCAGTTCACTGGGGCATATAAGAGATCACCAGAGATATGAAAGAAAGCTTAATTCAACTGGGACCTCGAGAATGGTATGGGGCTTTAATGGTTTTACTAAGCCCTTTGATAAGACAGGATCTTTGCAAAGTGAGAGAGGCTTCGGCAAATCTAAATGATTCTGATCAGCATGTAAAACATGTCTGTATAATAACAGAACACCCTATAAGAGATATAAAAAACACCAGAAAAAAGAAATGGTCCACTTGGGTTACTAGAAGACAAATGTGGCAAGACTTATGTAAAGCCCAAATCCCCAGAGAAAAAATTGATAGAAAACCAAATTTGGTACTAAGGCATTTCAGGAAGGTTTTAAAACCAGAAGAACAGTTTACAAAGGACATTTGAAGGATAACAAGTGTACAAGGGGTGGTTAAGTATCCCCAAGGATTAAATAAGGTGCATTTCTCTTCTGATAAGGTTCTCCCCCAGCAACATGGTGTGGTCAATGGGAAGATGACAGATATGGCTACAGTCAGGAGGCAGACCCAGAGCTTGTCTGACTCAGGGAACCAACAAGTGCTGCCTGGACAGGAGAAGCACCGTGCCGCTTAGCCCAGAGCAGTGTCAGGCAACTGGAGCAGACACCTGTGTTTCAAGTATAAAAGAATCCAAAGGGATAACTAAAAATGGTAAAGAGCTAACCAAATTAATGCCTCATACCCACACTATGGTACCTAAGAAGAATCTATGGACAAAACAGTTAATATGAATGGACAAAACCTTTCTATGCTGTGTGAGACCTTGTCTATGATTGATTTAATATATGTTAACATTCCTTCAAGTGTTTCACAGATGTGAAACCCATTTGAAAGATACATGAAGAAACAAAAAAGCTATAGCTTTAAGATTCTTGGGAGTTTTATGTAGGTTGGGTAAGATGAGGACAGAGACTCCCAAACTATACAACTGTTAAGAAAATCTACAGTACCAGGGGTGGGTTGTACCCCCACCCCCCATGAGCTGTTGGTCAGAGAGAGATTCTAGAGGTCCTTCAATTCACCAAGGCTATTGCTATTAATTTTGGTTGTACGCTAGAAAGGTCAGTAAAGCAATGTTGTTGAAGAGAGTGCATGTTGTGAGCATGGGAAAAAAGAAGAGATGGAACTGAAACTAAGCCAAAAAACTCCATGCCACTGTAACTAGAAAGGTCAGTAAAGCAATGTTGTTGAAGACATTGCATGTTGTGAGCATGGGAAAAAAAGAAGAGATGGAACTGAAACTAAGCCAAAAAACTCCATGCCACTGTATGGATGATGTTCATATTGCCAGGAGGCTCTATCCAGATGGTTGGGGAAGAATGGATCCCCTATAATTCTACTCAATGACAGACCCCACGTGCTGCACACTATGGACATGCCAAGCAATACCTGAAAGTGCAATAATGGCTCGACCAACATACTTACAACTGACAAATTTCTAATTGGATAAGCTTGCTCCTAGGGGTAGAACACACATCTGGTGCTGTAGAGCAGGCCAACGCCTTGTGTTGAGAAAGGCTATAGGCCCTAATGGAGAAGCCACCATGAATATACTGTTTAATAAATATAGTACACCAATTGGGATATCTTCTAGGCATCTGTATTTACATTCATATTTATTTAAATGTGTCTACTTCCCTCCATTTGTCTTTATAGTAGAAGAAACACCACTGAGACAGATCAGTGGCCACAGCCTAAAGACAACTAATGGGGAGGCCCAATAAGCCACTATCTTGTCATGATACTAGAGAGATCCCCCTACATCTGTCACCCCCTCCAAGGCTCAGGGACCTTAGTGGAAGATGGATGGAAAGATTGTAAGAGCGGAGGAAAGGGGTGGGGTGTCTCCCAATTGGCTAATTCCTCCAATGGAGGGGCCTGACGATGGACTACTGAGGGGCTGCTGGGGGCCATCTTGGAACAAGCCACCAGCTGTGGGGAAACTGAGAACCATGAGGAAGCACACGAGCCATGGGAACATGCAGCTGTGTGCAGCAGCTCAAGAACAGAATGGCCTGACACATATGGACCCGGGGTGAGATTGCTGGCCCCTGAGTCATGAGTGAATGCTTAGCAGTGACTATGGTAGTTGTGGTACAGTCTGATATGGCAGGGTCTGAGCCGTGCTGCTGGAGGCGTGGGGCTAGGCACTGGGTACTCATTCCTTTGTAAGTTAATAAGTGCATGTAAAATATATTATATGGTTTGTCTGATTGCACAGGAGACCCAGAGGGAATTTGGGTGACATCTGACTATTTAGCAGACAAGCACTGGGGAATGGCTGGGGGTGCTGACAACACAGTGGACAGTAATAAGGATGACAGAGTATATGGGCTCCAGTGTGTGGGAGGGGAGGGTATGAGAGGGTGCCATTTGGGAGGTGGGTATATAGATGAATAAGATTATGTGGGATGTTCTGTATGATATACACACAAAAATCAACAAATTAAAAAAGGACATATTTGAGGAGGAAGCATAAAAATTTACTTCATGTTAAATAGTTGAGGTGATAAACATTACCAGTGAAATCTACCCGATGACTTTATATCTATATTCAGGTACTAAGGATCAGAGTATAACAGACTGTGACTAGTAATAATCAGATACATAGAGATTAAAGACACATGTGCAAATATCTAAGTGTTAGTACCATTAAAAATGTAGGAAACAGTGTATTTTAAAATGAAATGGAGGTTTTCTTTAAAGGGTAAAAATTCAGTTTTTATGTCTTATGGGGTTTATACTGAATCAATATTGTGTAACTGTATTAATTCAACTGTGAACCTAAAAATTTACAGCCACTTTTGAAAGAGATGTATCCTTGCCCTGGAATGTGTTACTGAATATGTTAACGCTGTAACATATTCAGCGTTATACTGAAGCATTTCAATGCTTCTTCTAATCATGTGGTTATTAAATAAAAAATTACTGAAAAATATTTTTTAATTGAATTTTTGTGCATTTCATTCAGAACATATTGAGAACTTGTTTGGAGGTTCTAGCAGAGGAGCACAGCTACTTGTATACCCTTGTCCAAAGGCCAGTCAAGGAAAGTCATCCTTTTTGACCTAGCATGCAGCTTTGGGAGGAAGGGGACACCCACCTAGCCAGCTAGATCAGGTGAATCAACCCTGGCCACCAATGGGGTGACAGACATCACAGCCAGATCACCCTCACATCCACAAAACATCTTAATCATCTTTACACCCTCCCCCTGATTCACATGCCCAACCCCTCATGCCCCTCCCAGTACCAGATTTCATGCCTTCTCTTATATGTGTTAAGGCTTATCAAGTTGTTTGTATATCCAGTTGTCCTTCAGTGAAAGTTTATCCACGGATGTCTAGTCAGCCTATCTAGAACCATTCTTTTAAAGAATATCATCTCTCCCTCACACAGCAGTAATCAGCTGCCAATAGTTTTTTAGCTAGTGTTGGGAGTCAGTATTTCTTGGACTGTGTTCTTACAGCCGCTGTCACCTAATTTCTCAGCAACAACCACGGGCAAGCTTTGAAGTAAATGCCTTATTTTAGTGCTTTTAGTTTTCTTACTTTTCACTCACATTTTTTGCTTTTTGAGAGACCTATGCTACAGGTTCACAAATTCTTTGTGTGTGAGACTTTGAGATAAAAGGGAGCAATCTTTATTCTTGAGTAGATTCTTTCCTGGCCTGCCCAGCAGGTGATTTTACTCCACTTGCTCAAATGCTTCCAACAGAAATCAGTTGATACTTACCCAAACCCATGTGTATGAAGTAGTGAGAAAGTTAGTGAAAACAAGTATTGCAGTTAAATCAACTGTTAGGGTTAAAACAGTCTAGGCTACGAACACTGGTGAGGGTAAGTAAGAGCGCTTGCTGCTGGGTATGAGGTAGCCAAGGTCAGAGGAAAGACAGGGCTCTGGAAGAAGCCACAAAGTTGCTGTGGGCAGGCTCCCATGAGTACCTTTCCCCCAACCCCAGGAGCATGCTCAAGGCATTATAGTTCTTTCTCCCAGTAAACGTCAGTTTTATGGATAGTTGAGCTTTATTCATATTCTCACATCCCATGTGTCTAATTGTAATAGACTGAATTGTGGATAATTTCTAAGAATGCTTCCACCTATTCCAGGAAGAGACCACCTCGGACTGCCCTAGGGATTGGCTAGGGGAGGAGATGGTAGACCAGGATTTACAAGTCAGATACTAGAGGCATCCCTTTGCTACTCTGCTCAGCCCTGTGTACTCTCCACTCAGGAGGGTGTCCTTTGCTTTTGCTTTCTCACTCTACCTGTGCCCCACTGTAAATTCTTCTTTGGGAGCTGAAGAACCAAAATTGCTACGCTTGGGATTAGAAGGCATGTGGGAAGAGGCTTATATTTCATCATCCGCAATGATAGCTTTCCAAGACTCCCTTGAACTTGTCTGCTTATTAGTTACTGTTTACACCCACAGGATGTACACAGAAGTATCTTCAACATCTTCAAAGCAGGGATTGAAAACATCCTCCAGCTGCTCTTTATCTACTTCCCATTAATCAGAATTTGGGTGTGCCTGTAATACAGTTTAAATTAACAATGAAATAAAACAATCCAAGATAAACATCACAAAACCCAGAAAATCAGTCAACCAACCAGATAAAAAATTAGCTTGGAAGAGGGCAAGAACATGGTTGGAGGAATCCAGGTACAAGTAACACACAGTCTGATCATGAAAACTGACCTTGGGCTGCTATATAATAGAAAAGCAAACCCTGTCTCTTTAGGCCACTGGATTAGTACTGACTATTATGATACCCTATCATCTGATTTAATCTTGAGGATAGAAGTCTTCCAACCTCAGTTAACACAATGTGGAAACTTCCTTATAGTCAATGCTCATACATTCGTCTTTTAGATGATTCTAGAACCTTCCAAGTTAGCTGTCCCAACTCCTGTGCTTATTTCTTGTTCTATTGGCATCCTTTTCAGAAATTCCTTATCCAGACACATATCTTGAAGTGTTTCTCAATAACAGTTACAAAGTTTCAGGCCACATATTAGGGTTTTTGATCCATTTTGAGTTGATTTTTGTGCAGCATGACAGGCATAGATCTAACTTTATTCTACAAATGGGTATTTAGTTTCTCTAGTATCATTTATGGGAGGAGCTATCTTTTTCTAATATATGATTTTGAAAAGTTTCTCAAAAATTGGGTGGATGTGGCTATGTGGGTTTATTTCCAGTCTTCTGTTTCATTCCATTGGTCTATATGCCTAGTTTTGTGCCCAGACCACACACTGTGTCACCATGGCTCTGTGTATAATTTGAGATCAGATACTAGGACACCTTCAGATTGTTCTCTCTTCTTTGGATTGGTTAGGCTATGCTTGTTCCTTTGTGTTTACATATGAATCTTAGGGTTGTCTTTTCTATTTCCCTGGAGAATGTCATTGGGATTTCAATACTGATGGCATTGAATCTGTAGACTGTTTTTTTTGTAAAACAGCCATTTTCCATAGTATTAATTTTGCCAATCTATGAGCATGGAAGATCTTTCCATCATCTAGTGTCATCTTTAATTTCTTTCTTCAGTGTGTTAAAGTTTAATCGTAGAGGGATTTAACCTCACTGATTTCATGTGTGTGTGTATGGAATTTCCCTCCTCAATTCCTTTTTCAGGGAGTTCATTCTTGGTATATAAAAACACCATTGGCTTATGTATAGTGATTTTTTAAAATCCTGATACTTTGCAGAAAGTGTTTATCAGATGTTGTGGTTTGAATGCAAAACATCTTTTAATGTTTAATAAGTTTTGGTTATTTCTCAACCATCATCTCCTTAAATATTTTCTCCACTGAATTCTATTTCCTGTAGATCAAATGTGCTTGTAACTTTGGCTGTCAACTTGACACACCTGGTTAGAGAGAACCTCAATTGAGGAATGTCTCCATTGGACTGACCTGTGGCCCTGTCTGTGGGGTGTTTTCTCGATTTTTGAGTGATGCTGGAGGGCCCAGCCCAGCATCCTTAAGCTGCTCTTTATCTACTTCCCATTAATCAGAATTTGGGTGTGCTTGTGATGTCACCCCTAGGGAGGTGGTCCTGTATTATATAAGAAAGTAGGCTGAGCACAGGTCAAGGGATAAAGCCAGTAAGCAGTGTTTCTCTATGGTCTGTGCTCCAGGTTCCTGCCCTGAGTTCCTTCCTTGGTTTCCCTTAATGACCTGGGACATGTGAGATAAAATAACCTTTTCCTCCCCAAGTTGGCTTTAGTCAGTATTTTCATCACAGCAATATGAAAGCAAACCAGAACAAATGCATTCAACTTATTCTTCATATTTCAGCCATTTAGTGATTGCTAATATCAGTTTCCTTTCCTTTTCTCTCACAGTTGAGGGACTTCAGTTTTGTTGACAGTAGAGAGGTTTTCTGTGCAAAGATAAAGGCAGAAATTCACTCCTTGGAGTCTTCTCATTTTTTTCTGTTATATACAAATAATGTCTTCGCCAGATGCTTCCTCTTGATTGGTGCCTTCAACTCTGCATATCATGAAGTTTAGACACCAAGAGACTGCAGATGCTTTTCTATCTGTTCCATTTCACTTTGTTAACTCCCTTTTTGTAATGTTTTCACAGCCCTCCATTCCATGCTTGTTCAGTTTTGACATTTCCGTGCGTCTTGGGAAAGTGAACTTCACTGACTTTCCTTGCTTACTCAGGTTAAAAGAGGGATTCTCACTTGTTCAAAGGGGACAGAAATAACTGGGGCCAAAGCACTTAAAAATATTTATTTTTAGTTATGTGTGTTTGTGTATGGGTTTGTGCCTCTTTGTACAGGTGTCCATGGAAGCCAGAAGAGGGTTGACAGATCCTCTGGAGTTTTTTGTGAGCCACTTGACATGGGTGCTAGGAATTGAATTTGGGTCCTCTGGAAGAACAGTATGTGCTCTTAACCACTGAGCAATCTCTCCAGCCCAGGCTTCTATTTTATGGTCAGATTCTCCCTTATTGGCCAATGTAGGCGATGAGAATGCACACATTATCATCTGTTCACAAGTTTTCGTATTTGAAATTTTAATTCTTAATTTGTCTTTAATTAGTATTTTTAGTTTTATGAGCTAAAAATATCTTGAGTGAGGCTGAACACTGTTTATAGATAATCATTATATTATTTTAGGGTCAAGGAAATTTCTGGAAATTCACTTAGAACTACTGGAACTGGGAAGATGTCTCATGAGTAGATCGCTTGCTATTGAGTCTGGATCACCAGCAAGCATGGAAAAGGTGCCTGAAAGCCTGAAACCCCAGCTCTGCAGGGCAGAGACAGGCAGATCTGGGATTTACTGGGCAGCCAGCTTAGCCAAAATGGTGAGCTCCAGGTTCAGTCAGAATTGAATTGTTTTTTGTTTTTTGTTTTTTGTGCAGTATGACAGATATGGATCTAATTTTAAGTATTAAATAAGGTAGAGAAGAAATTGAGGAAAATACCCTGATGTCAACCTCTGTCTTTCACATGTACCCACATAGATGAATGTACACATATACACCACACACACACACACACACACACACACACATGTACACACATACACACACAGTGGAACTACTAGAATGTATGGCTTATTTAAATTATTTATAGGTTCTTTTAGTTATAGGGGTTAGTGGGAATAACAGCTTAATTTAAAAATTACTGACTGCTTAAGCTTGAACTAAGCTGGAAACTCCATGCCACTGGATGGGTGACTTTCATGGTGCCAAAAGGTGATATGCAGAGGAGTGGAGGAGAATTGTCCCCTATAATTCTGCTCAACGATGAAGCCTGCATGTTACCCTATCAACATACCAAATAAGGTGTTCCAGCTGGTACAATAGTGGAGTGTCTAGTAGTGGAGTGTATGTACAACCAGCAAATTTTTGATTGGATAAAATGCCTGTTCCTAGAGGTGGAACACACATCTGGTACTGAAGACCAGACCAACCCCCTGAGGCAGGCGAGGATATAGGTCCCAGTGGGAAGTCACTGCAATTGTTTTGTTAGATGGATGTGATGTACCTGCTAAAGTACCATCCAAGCCTTTGTGTTTTGCACCCATAGGTCAGTTATTACAGCAGTCACTGTTTAGATGTTCTTGCTTCTTGCTGTTTATATCTTTATAGTAGTAGATGGAATCCCACTGAAATGGGCCAACAGCCCATGGAAAACTGATGATGCACAGACCCAAAAGTGCAGTGCCTTGCCACAGTAGGAGGAAGATAATTCCACACCTACCACCCCCTCCAAACTCAGGGACTTTAGCAGAAGAGGTTGGCAGAAAGAATGTAAGGAGGAAGGGGTGGAGTGTTAACTGGAAGTGTACTTAGACCACTATGCCAGCAAGTTATAGTCACACCTCCTTCCCACACTCGTCAAGGAGGTGAGGGGGGAGTCAGTTACCTCTCCTATCCAATCATGTCAGGAAGGGGCTAAGTATATATAAGCCAAGAGGAGGCCCCTCTCTCACCATTTTCTGCTGCTGTCGGGAGATCACAGGATCTATATTTGAGTGTGGACTTTCCAGTGCAGCCATAAATAGGGGGTTCCCACTTCTCTGTAAATAAATCCCCACCCTATGATCTGTTAAAAAAAAAGAAAATGATAGTTGCTTGGAGAGATAGATGAGAGGGATCTGACTATACCACAAGTGGATGGACTTGCACTGGGGAATGTCTGGGGACACTGACTTGACACACTGGGCCTTAATACCCAGGACAGACTATGTGGGTTCCAGTGGGGGTGTGTGTAGGAGGGTGCTGGTGGGGACAGGACTATAAAGATGATTCAGATTTTTTTAGATATTCTGTATGAAATACAAAAATAATTAATAAAAACAAATTTAAAAAATTACTGACCACTTCCTGAGGATTTGGAATCTTGAGGGATGAGAGAAGTTTGTGATTTGATGAAAAAGTCTCAACGTACGTTCCCAAGTTTATTTGCTAAGTATGCTCACAATTTTCCTAAATATAGAGATAAACATCAAAGGAAAATCCAAGAAGTAGTTTAGAACTTTTTAACAAGAACTATTGGTTTCACCTTTGGAGTCTACACTGAATAATTTGATACAGGTAATAATCATATTTGAACTGGAAATCTAAATCAATCTACTTAACAATCTGGGTCTGACAAGTTCCAGTCAATCTCTGAAGGCTTAACTGGTCTCAACAATGAGCCTAGTCTGCCTGCAGGAGCTGACCCAAGTCTTTCTGGAAATGATGTGGCTCTTCTTTGGTGCATTGGTTGCAATGTGAGCTGGAAGAGAAGCAGAAGAGAGTCTGTGGGAAGATCATGCTTCTTCCATATGGAGGTGATGGGCCAAGAGAGGTTGGGAGAGGGGCTTGGCCACCCAGAGCAGGGTGAAAGTCTTTTCCATTTAGAACCAGTGCTTGTCATACGCCTATGATATGTAGAAAATAGCTTGAATAGAGGCAGAGGATCAATTTACCTAACTTGTAAAGTGCAATATTATTCCTATGATGGCTGGTCAGAGCTCTCTCTGGTTTGGTGGATGAGGCAATTCTGAACCATTACTTATAGTCTGCCCACCTGTTGTACTAAACTAGTTTCTGTTACATATTGACTCAGTTTCCTTTTCTGTTGCTATGATAAAACACTCTGACCAATAGCAACTTAAAGAAGGAAAAGATCTATTTAGCTTATACTTCCAGGCCATGATCCATTGTTGAGGGAAGGAACTTGAGGCAGGAACCTGGACAGTAACCATAGCAGAACACTGCTTGCTGGCTTTCTCTCTAGCTTGCTAACAGGCTTTGCTATACAGCTGAGGACCTCCTGCCTAGGGATGGTACCACCTGCAGTGGGCTGGTTCTGCCAACATCAGTTAATGATCAAGAAAATCCCCCACAGACATGCCCACAGGCCAATGTCATCTAGGCAATCCTTCAACCGAAGCTCTGTCAGATGACCACAGGCTGCATCAAGTTGACAAGTAAAGGTAACCAGGACACAAAGCAAATGAATGGAGTTTGAAAGCAGTGGTGGTAGACTTTTTGATAGCAGTTACCCTGAAGATGTAAGTTCCTTTCAAAGGCCAGGGAGGCAGCAAGGCCAAAAAGAAAGTATTTCCAGGTGAGCATGAGAACATTTGCCATCAAGATACTTTAGTACATCTACCTACATCTTATCTCTCATCTATTCATCTATTTATCTGTCTATCTATCTATCATCTATCTATCTATCTATCTATCTATCTATGATCATCTATCTATCTATCATCTATCATCTATTTATCATCTATCATCTATCTATCTAATCTATCTATCTATCTATCTATCTATCATCATCATCATCTATTATCTATCTGTGTGCCTTTGTATGTGAATATATATATATGTATATATGATATCATTCTCTATGCACAAAAATTTAAGTATAGTTCTTAGGTCTATAAAGGGAGCAATACCATTCTCAAATACACTTCATACATCTTGCCTCATTCTGTGAGTGCTTTGAAAACGCTGGTTAAAAAATTGCTATTCAGGAGAATATATTCATTTGACAAGGGCTTAATGCCTAGAAGAGATAAGGAACTGAACTTAATGTCAAAAACAAGCTAACAATCCAATTAAAAATGAGCAACTTCTATAAGTAGATATTTCTTTAAAAAAGATGTGAAAAATGACCAAGTATATGAAAAAAAAGATGAACAACTCTATCAAGGAAATGCCAAACTATAATGAGATACCACCCTAGTTAGACTTTTAAAAGACACAAAAATTTAACAAATATTGGGTAAAGAGAAACTCTCCCCACAACCCTCATAAAAAAAACACAAAAAGGAATGACAGATTGAAATCTTGTCATTTGCGGCAAGGCAGATGAGCTTGGAGAACATCATGCTAAGTGAAATAAAGTCAGGCACAGGAAAACAAATATCACATATTTTCATTCATATGTGGAAACTAAGCAACTAGATTTCATAGATGAGAGGGTAGAGCAGCTCTTAGCAGAGCCTAGGAAAGGTGGTAATTGAGGAACACCTAACATTGACTTCTGGCATCTACATGCATGTACGCACAGGTGCACTTGCACCACTTCCCCATGTGCATACACACACACACACACACACACACACACACATACACAAACACACACAGAAAAATAAGTGATAAATGTTTGAGGTGCTATGCCAGTTTCTCTAATCTGACCATTAGACATTCCAGATATGCCCTAGAATGCTACACTTTATCTCACAAGTATGTACAATTACTGCACCCATTAAAAACAAAAAATAAAAGATTTTATAAGAAAGAGAGCTTGTACGTGCTATGGCACATGCTGTTTGTCACAAACAGAAACTGTTTGTTTCTGATATGCAGAATAAGGTTTCAGGTAAGTGCCTTCTGTTCTGGAATTCTATGTGCTGAAGATTTGTTCTTTTGTGTATCTTAACCTTGTCACGCTTTCCCAGCCTATACAATCCATGTATTGAAATTGTTTATAGAAGCAAACCTAGTCAAGAGAACAGTTCTTTATAGTGTTCTTGCAGAATGAGAAGAACAATGATATATTCTAGGCTTTTCCATTTAGTGTATTTCTTCACAGTCTTACACCGTTGCATTTCATCTCTTTCTCTTTTACATTCCAATAAACTTTTCTTCATCTTCTCTTTATTTAGCCTGTTATCGTGTTTCTACCTTTATTTTGTTAAGCAGTCTTTGTTTGTTTAGTTAGCTGCCCCAGCCCCTACTCCCTTAAAATGCTCTGTCTAGGGAATTGCTGCAGAAATCTGTGATGCTGTTATTGACCTTCTGACTTTGTTCTTAATCAAAAGTCTGAATTGTAGTTTCAATGACTTGGCTGAAGATTTACCTACTAATTGATTTGGGATGTAAAGTCATTCTTCAGGTTGAAGATCTAACTAAGGCTGGCGGCGAGCATTTAACAGGGCACAAAAGCCAACCAAACAGCATGGGGTTCCTCCCTGTTCGTTTCTTGGAGTCTTGTAGGAGAGATACGTAAATAACAGAGCTATTTATATCAGCTGTCACTTGGCTTTATCCTAGAAGCAACTCTGCTGTGCCTTTAAACAATTCTGCCTAGCATCTATTTGGATGGGTGAAAACTGGAGAACATTTTCAGTGTCAAGAACTATACATTTGAATGCCATTTTTCATTTGCATGGAGTTGGAAGGTCTGTGAACCGTCCTGATGGAGCTCTCCAGCCAACCCTGAAACTGGTGTAATGTCACACAGGAAAGGCAAGAGGCAAGGGTTTTGTCTCTGTAGATGCACAATCACAAGCACAGCCAACTGTTAATTGAGAATGAAAGAAAGAAAATAAGTTCATTATTTTGGAACCGAGGAAAGGCATTTTTTGCTGGATTATAGCATTTTTTTTCTTGCATCAAAATGTAAACATTTGGAGAATTTAAAATAAGTAGCTGCTGTTTTGTTAAATAGTTCTCAGAATGTCTATTTTGCTTTGTTGGAAAACATCCTCTCCTCTAGGCGATGTGAACCTGTCCAAAAGTTTTCTTTCTGGTAGAAAATGTCTTTATTGAGCCTATAGATCCTATGGTTAGGAATGTACTTAAAATGGTTTTATAAACTGGCTTTTTTTTCTTTCTTCTTGTCTTTTTTAAAAAACTGTACTTAAAAAAAATCAAAGCCCAAGAAGCTAGCTTGCTTAATGTGTATTTAGAGATAATGATATGAAAAACATTGGATTTTAAACTTTTTCTTTGGTACACTATATTAAAACTTTACAAACACTGCACAATTGACACTTTCCACTGCACAATTGACACTACAAAACTGAAATACTTTATGTATCATTTTTTCTTGTTTCCATTCTGTACTCATATATTATGAAAAATTGGTAACTTGCCTGTGTGAGAAATATCTCTGTTACCAAGACCAATAATCCTGGTCTAACTCATTTTTATTTTTTATTTTCTTTGTTTTTTAGGGGGTAGGCTCTAATGTCTCATAGGTTGGTCTGAGACTACTACATTCCCAAGGATGGTTACCTTGAACTTGTGATTCTCCCGCCTCTACCTCCTCAGTGCTGGGATTACAAACATGTCAATACACCCAGTTGACCCAGTATTGGGGCTTCATGCATGGTAAGCAAACACTCTACCAGCTGTGTTCTCAGCTCCTTAACTAATTTTCCAAAATGCAAAAGACAGATCAAAACATTTCTTTCTTCTTGAAAATGATGCCGTGGAGCCGGCGTTATTTTTAGAAACACAATCCTTTCTTGTTGGTTGTTTTAGTGTTTTCGAAACAGGTTTCATGAAGCCCGGGCTGGCCTCAAGTTCTCTCTGAGATTGAAGATGATCTTGAACTGCTGATCCCCATGCCTCCACCTCCTCTTCCCTGCCAAATCCTGGGATGACAAGTGTGTGCTACCATACCTGGCTACAAACATGCAATCTTTAGTATAGTGAATACATAGAAAACAGTAATGCAATAAAACTTGACAGCGAGATTGCAGCTGCAGGGTCCTCAGTGTCCCTCACTGCTTTGATGTGTTTCTGTGATTGGTCAAGTTGAAAGTCATGCTTGCCTTCACCTATAGGATGGTGAATGGTAGATGAGATGAACAAAAAAAATGCTTTGCTGTGTGTGGATCTTTTTGTACACACAAATCACAATTGCTCTTAAATCTGAAGATCTTCCCATAGTGGGCCGGCATGTATATGACCTTTGAAATCTATATGGTGCAATGGAGAAAAGTTAAACCTACCTAGTAACCCAGATTCAAAAGTGCTTACTTGGTACTATGCCTGGTGGCACACAACTTTAACCCCAGCATTTGGGAAGCAGAAGTAGGCAGACCTCTCTGAGTTTGAGGACAGACAGCCTGGTCCACATAGTGAGTTCCAGGCCAACTAGGACTACAAGGAGACCCAATCTCAAAAAGACAAAACAAAAACAAAAACAAGAACAAAAAAACCCAAAATGACTCCTAATGACTTATTTTTTGTTATACCTATTGATTAGTCTAGTCCATCTTTCTCAGTAGAGAAGCTTCTTCTTGCAGCAGATGGCAATTAACAGAGACCCACAACTGGTGGACATGCAGAGAGTAAGACTGCAGAGTGCTTGTCTCTAAATGGGACACGTATAGACACCCTCTCCTCCAAAAGCTCAGGGATAATTATAAAGAGGTGGGTGGAAAGATTGTAAGAGCCAGAGGTGATGGACAAATACAAGGAAACTTTTCCAGACTCAACAGGGCAGTCATCCATGTGAACCCACAATGTGTATGACAGCATGCACAGTTTGCACAAGACCTGTGTAAACCCAGGGCAGGAAAAACCCAGCGTGGATGGAGGAGGTGGGCAAGAAGCCCCAGCCCTAGGTGAGGAACTATTAGCAATTGATAGCTGCTGGGAGGGGAGAGTCAGTATCTTTAAGGGTGTGACATCTGGTAGGTTGACCAGGCTCCAGGGGATGGGCCCATACTCAAGAGTATTTGGGAACACAAATTAGACTTGATAGGCCTAAAAACAAAGAATTAGAGGGCATAAAGTTGGGGGGTAGTAAGGTGAAGATAGAGGTAGGTTAGGGGGACTAAATATAATAGAAATATTTTGTATGAAAATAGCAAATAATCAATAAAGTATTTTTTATTGAGCTTTTGTACTTTTCACACAGAGGTTCTTAATCAAATTTAGACCTCCTCCCCTATCCAAACCCCCTACCTTCCTTGTTTCCCTCTGGGCCCTTGTCTGATTCAGTTGGCATGGGTCTTGTGCTCAATGCTGCCATTGTCATAAATTCGTATGTGCACGCTTCTAGTGACCTGATTACCCCTGCTTCCCTATGTTCATGGACCAACACTAGCTCTTACAATCTGTCTGCCCACTCTTCTGCAATGGTCCCTGAGCCATGAATGGGAGAGGTTTGATATAGGAGTCTATCCAGGGACACACACTTTGCCTTGGTACCTCTACACCCAGGATTCATGGAACACAGAAGAACGGGGGTGGGGGTGGGTGGAGAGAAAAATAGTGTGTCCCTCAACTCTCACCAGTGAAGCTTCTTTATACAACAGAGTGTGATACACACAAAAGGCCACAACTGGCTAACTTTTAAAGAATAAAATGCGTTTTTAAAAATCTTTAAAAAATATTCTCCCTGAAATTCTAATTCAGATTCTCAAGGATCAATAGCAATCAGCTGCATCTTGACTGAACGACTGCAGACTCTGATACTTAGCATCTTTATAACCGAGAGGCTTTATAAACTCATGATACCTAATGATTCACTGCTATGGAGAGGGAAACGAACAAGAAAACAGCATATAAGCCAAGTAAGTGGCATTTATAGAACATTTTTGGAAATGACCTCTGATTATCAGGGGCAAAACAATAATGGGCAAGTCATTTTGTTTAAAATTCTTAAATTCTTACAGTGTATCACAGAACCATATTGCAAGAGAGTTGGTTGGAAAGCTAAAAAGGCATGTAAGCCGGTGTCTAGTATCTACGGAAGAATCTGTCGAGAGCAATGACTCTGATTCTTACTCTTGGAGGTGTCTGAGTGAATCACAACTGTGCAGTTCTCATTAGGAATCCACCTGGAAGCGGAGCTCAGCAACTTGTTTCATTCTCTTCCAGCATGCCTCTGCCCAAACCAGATACAGCTCCACTGCTCATTAGCAAGTTAATTAAATGTTGCTGAAAGTTTAATGAGGGATCAGGAAACATATTTACATTGGACACCATAGGGCAAAGCTTTATAAAAAAATTCCATTATGTGTTCAACACCCCTGCAAGTTTCTCACTCACTTTTAGCTAATTCATCTCTGCTCTCCCCCACCTCACATCTCCTCAGCACCCCCAGTCATAACTGTTTCCTAATCATTTGTCCATGTCCAACTGAGACTTCCTGGCACATTTCATTTAGTCAAATGAAGTAGAAGTTATCTAAGCTTTAAAACAATTCTCTCACTCGGGCCCCTGTGAGGTTTCAACCACTCTTCTCTTACCCGGTTATATGCTGTCTGGAAGTGGGGGTAGGGCGGTTAGAAGAGAGCATTGAAATTTCCTTAAGTAAAATAAGAATATTCTCTAAGTAGTTATCAATTAAAAATGTTTATTACCAATCTATTACTTTGTTCTAGGTACCCTGTTGGGCACTTATGACACTATAAAGATGGCAAACTAGCAACCAAACTACAGGAAAACCAAAAGGAAGATCTGGGTCACAACTGAGAGAGCTTTCTAGTAGCAAAGATAGTCTTACCAAAAGGAGCCACGAATAGAGGCTGGGGAAATGGCTCAGTGGGTAAAGCACTGGCCATGTAAGCGGGGGACTTGAGTTCAGATCCTGAGAACTCACATAGAGCTGCATGGGTTTTGTCAGAGCCAGAGGCTGTGGAGGACCAGAGTAAAACAGTGTCTTCTGGACAACACAGGATTACTGCACTCATGAGCTCAGGCAGCGGTGGTTGTCTGTACAAGGACTACACAAGATCAAGCCAGTCAGCATTCCAGCATAGAGTGAGAAGGGGCTCCTCAGGCTGAGGAGCGATGGACAACTGATGGTTTCTGGGGGAGGGATAGCTACTTTTCTTTAAGCATGTGGCTGCTGGCAGTGGATGGCCCCACACCCAGGAGTATATGAGCAGCACAAAAAGGAGTCCCTGACATTTTTTTTTTTTTTTAAAGAAGACACAAAGTTGGGAGGTGGGTGGGTAAGGAGATGAGGTGGACCCGGGAAGAGTTAAGGGGAGAATATGATCAAGGTACATTATATGAAATTCTCAAAGAATTAATAAAATTGTTTAAAAAGAGAAAGAGGGGAAAAGGCTATATAGGTCTATAACACCAGCACTCCTGGAAAAAATTGGAAGCAGAGACAGCAGAACACCTGGAAGTTCATGGTCCAACCAGCTGTTCAGTGAGCACACAGGTACCCTGTGTGGAACGAGGTAGAAGACAGGACCACACAGGAGCCCTGAGTATATGAATAGTTACAATGGGAATGAGGATAGAGAGGGGCAGTGCACTCTAAGAACGCACAGTTAACCAAGTCTGGGAGGTCAAAATAGTGTTTGCTAAGACATGGAGCTTATGCGGGTGTGATGACAAAAGGGAGGAGAGCATTTTAGACACCATCACTGGACTGAAGCAGGCTGGAAAAAGTGACATTCACTGAGATGCACTGTGCATAGATCAGGTTTGGGGAGGGGGTATGTGGAATAGGATGCCTGGAAATGTGTGTGAGTGTGTGTTTGAGGGATGGAGGGAGGGAGGGAAGGAAGGAGAGAGAATGTGTGTGTGTATGACTGTTTATGTGTGAGTATTGTGTATGTGTAGTGTGTGTGAATGTGTATATGTGTGTGTGATGTATATGTGTGTGTGATGTATATGTGTGTGATTGTGTGTGTGTGTGTGTGTGTGATGTGTCTATGCGTGGTGTATGTGACTCTGTATGTGAGTATGTGTGTGTGTGTGTGTATTATGTGTGTGTGTGTGTGTGATGTGTCTATGCGTGGTGTATGTGACTCTATGTGAGTATGTGTGTGTGTGTGTGTGTGTGTGAATGTGGTGAGTCTATGTGTGGTATGTGTTTGATGTTTTTACTGCCTTAAAAATAGCTACATTGAGGGGGTTGGGGATTTAGCTCAGTGGTAGAGTGCTTGCCTAACAAGTGCAAGGTCCTGGGTTCGGTCCTCAGCTCTGAAAAAAAAAATACCTACATTGAAACATAGTCCAGGAAACTACAATTCAGTCTTTTAAAATCTTTCAGTGACTTTAAGGATAAGCAGATACATCCAACCATCGCCATAGTCAATTTTAGAATCTCCCATAAACCTGTAATATTAGCTATCGCTCTTGCCTACTAGTCCAGACCTTTCCCATCCCAAGCCTTAGGCAAGCACTAATTTAATATTTCCTGAAGCTTGTCTATTCTGAACATTTCCTATGAATGAGATCATTGTGGCCTTTTGTATCACTTAGTATGATGATATGCCCATCACTTGCTATAACGCTTTCAAGGTTCACATTGTAGCTTTATTGTTCCTTTTTATAGCTGAATAGTATTTCATCATGTGAGTATGCTGCATTTTCATTCTTCATATAGTTATTTTTTTTATGACAAGCTGCAGGTTTGATTATCTGAAAGAGATTAGGATGTGAAAAGAAGGCATGACCTTGAAGGGATATTGGGATCCTGGCCCCACCTTTTCTGCTCTTTGTTTCCTGGATGCCATGAGCTAAATGGCTTCCTGTTCTACATACACCTCCTGTGATGTATGACTTTACCACAGCCCACACGACAATGGGACCAAGTGACTATGGTGTGAACCCAAACAAACCTTTCTTCTTTATAAATTTATTTATTCTTAGGTATGTGTTACAGTAATGGGATTGGAAGAAAAAAAGTAGAACTTATTATTTACTCATTTATTTAGCTTTTGTTTTTATTTCCAGACTGGCTATGAACTTGTAGTAATCCTTCTCCCTCAACTTCCTACATATTGGGATTGTTGGTATAGTCCACCATTCCCAGCTTAACTTGTTACATATGAAAATATTATATAAAGCTGCAAGAGAGAGAAAAAAAAACAGGAAATCCAGGGAAGGAGAAAGATTCAGGGAAAAAATGACAAATGTAAGACAGAAAATATAAGGATTTAGTTTTGTTTATTGGTTAGACAATTAACGTGTCTTAATGTATTCATTTCTAGGATAACACCAACCGGTGGCGGTGCTTAGCTTTAATCCCAGGACTCAGGAGGAGGAGGTGGATGGAGCTCAATACTAGCCTGGTCTACATAATAAGTTCTAGGCCAGCCACAGCTATACAGTGAGGTCCTGCCTAAAAAAAGTGTCAGATTTTATAATATTAAAGTATGCATTTTTAGGTTTTAGTGCAGCCAAGATATGCCTGGCTGCATGTGCCCCAACACAAACACATGGTGTACTTAAAACATCATGAGACATTTTTCTGCATTTTTATTTTTTGTTACTTGATACCACAGTTCTCAAGTGTGAACTTTGTAGATGAAACACTGTATCCCAGTGTCAAAAGGCAGGACACGCCTGCCAGAGTGCTTCTGAACATCTATGTTTTGATTATTGTTTTAAGCACTCTCATGGCCCACAGGCACCACTCAGGTTGTTCTTCTGAGTGGTGCCAAGTATTGCCACATAGCACATAAATGATAGATCAAGAATATCCTAATAATTACGAGCTTTCTAAAGCAGGAGTTTCTTAGTAAGGAATTGAGTTTCATTACCCTAAGATGTGTTAGATTCTGAACAACCATTTGCTGCAGTGCTGGAGGATCTCCAATCATTTAAAAGTCTTATAGGGCCTTTTTAATGTGAGCACATTTTATGTGCTCTCTCTTCTTGCTTCTGTTTTTGAGAAACTGTCTTTATCCTGCTTTGCACATAGTATATACAGAGGTCCTTTTTCCTATCCATTCTCACATTTTTTCCACCTAAAGTCTTCCCAGACTATGCTTAGTCAAAGTCCTGCCACATCAGTTGCTGGTTCCAATACGTCTATGACTCCCACATGCCCATCCATGTTTTCTTCATTTGAATGTGAGGAAATACACACGAGTTTTAATAAAAGGGCTTTTCTGATTTGACTGGCAACCATCATCTCATAGCAGTGTCCTCTAAGTCTAATGAAAATTTAACAGAGAAAGACCAGCTCTTCCAAATGAGCAAATGGAGAAAAGTGGCTCCTTTGTCAAAAATCGGGTAGCTGTAAATGCATGGATCTAAATATAGGTCCTCAATTCTATTCACTGATCAATGTGCCTGTTTGCATGTCAGTACCATGCTGTTTTCATTACTATAGCTTTGCAGTACAATTTGAGATCGGGTATAGTAATGCTTTGAGCAGTTCTTTTATTGTTCAGGATTATTTAGGCTATCCTGGGTTTGCATATGAAATTTGATTTTTTTTTTTCAATTTCTGTGAAACATTATGTAGAACCAACAAAGAAAAATCAAGTTGATGCTGACTTCAAAGCCTCATCTCTTCTTCCTAGCTTTCACAGTGCTGGAAGGTGCTCTGAAAGCTACCTGACGAGAACATTTAACATGCTCCTTACCCATCTGTGAATCTTAAGAGCTATAACAATAACTGGCCTGGCAAGAAATATCCACCAAGGAATAACGGCATAAATGTTATAAGAACAACCAACTACTATATAATTTAAGGTCCACTTTATAGGATAGAGCCAGGCCTAACACTGATATCAGGGTTAGGAACCTGAGGTTAGACAGCTTGAAGACCAAGGGAGAAAGCCTAATATAACTATTCCACTAAATAAATACACTATTAAATGGATTTCTAATGCCTTATTGTTATACCCATATATTAACGCATCTCCCAACTGTCAGCAGAGAAGCTTCCTTATGCAGCAGATGGTGATTAACACAGAGACCCACAACTGGCCAGTGTGCAGAGAATAAGAGGCTGTGGGATGCTTATCCATGAATAGGACACCTATATAAACATCTGCCTCCCAAGGCACAGGGTCATTGCAGAAGAAGGAGTAAGGATTGTAAGACCGAGAGGTGGTAGATTACCATAAGGAAACAAAGTATTCCAGCAGTGGTGACATCATGCACAAGACTGAGCAAGCTCAAGGCAGACAAAATTCCAGCATAGATGTGGGGAAGTGGTTACAAAACCCCAACTCTTCCTGAGGAACTACTGGCAATTGATGGCTGCGGGGAGGGAGAGACTCAGTTTCGTTTAGGGTGAGATTTTTAGTATTTTGACCAGGCTCACAGTAGATGGACCCACACTGAAGGGTAACTGAGGACACAAACCTGACGCTATAGGTCTCAATACACATAAATATGGAAATCGGGGTGTGGGTGCAGATACAGGAAAGGGTCTAAATATCAAAATATATTGTGATGAAATTCTCAAAAATTCAATAAAAATTTAAAAAATTAGGTGTAATTGAGGAAGATACTAGAAACTGATCTCTGATCTCTGTTTTACACACACACACATACACACACACACGTGTACATACCCACACAAATGTACACCGTACTGCACACAAATAAAAGCAAACAAACAAAAAAACAAACAAACAGGTGATGAGAAGGGCCTGACAAGCAGGCATGTGTATTTTCTATTTTCTCGCTGTTGATATGAATTAATTGATATAGATATGCAGTGTAGTCCTGAGCTGCATTTCTACCATGTGTATAGAACCATCATTGTTCACAATTCTTTAAAAAAATCTTTTTAGTATCATCTTTATTTTATGCGTATACATGTATTGCCTGCATGTAGGTAAGTGCACCCATGTCACACAATGCCGTAGACAGCAGAGGCTGTTGGATCCCCTGCAACTGGAGTTAGCTGCATGTGGTTGCTGGGATTCAAACCCGGGTCTTCTGCAAGAGCAGCTAGTGTTCTTAACTGCTGAGCCATTTCTCCAGCCCCATTGTTCACAATTCTTGAAGGCAATGCTGTGCTAGATAATTTTTCCAGTTGATGGCTTACCTTTTTGAATGTATTATGTATTGACTTGCTTTCTTAAAACAAACAAATGCTAAATATAAAACATGAAGTTTGTGGATTCAGAGCTACAAATGATAAGATCAATTGCTATATTTATTTTATTGAATAATTCATTTTGTCCATGAAGCCCCTAAATCAAAGCCATGCTAATCTTCAAGGAGGCAGCAAGCATTATCCAAGGAGGTGTTGGGTTTGCTTACACTTAATGGCCAGAGCTTGCTGTGTCTTCAGATTTTCTGTACAGACTGCCCTTCTGTTTGCTCCTACTTTTGTTTGCTTTGGAAACTGGACCCACCTCTGATGTTTTGCATACAGTTTCTACATATGAAATAAGATGAGTTTGTAAGTTAAGCATAAAAATTAAATGGAAATCTGTTATGAGTGTTCTAAAGGCCCCTCTTTTTGAGTAATTTGTGTGACTTTTAGATAATTAACATATCATCAGCTTTCAGTGTAGAGAAGCCACAGACATATATTAGGATAGAAATAGGCTGTGCAAAGTAGTGCAAACTATAATTGATTGTGTAGTTACTACTGTTTTTTGTTTTAGCAGAGCTGTGGATGTGTAAACAATATTTATTGAACAATAACCTTTGGATTTATGGTCAAAATTTGAGATACTTTAGTATTCTGCCACTTATTGGGGGATGTTGATGTCTTTACTGATATAATTGGAATGTAGAAAAATATTTATTTATAGCGTATCAGGGAGGTTGGGTCTGCCTAGATAATAAACAGGTTGGTAGGCAGTGAGAAGGGTGATTAATTGATTTGTCATTGTGGAGGGAGGGTGGCCCAGGAGGAGGACCAGAAGCACTAACTGGGCAGAAGGCTGCAGATTCAAAGTCTAATTTCCGATAGTGCCCACACCCCCCAGTAAGTGAACCACACTCTTAAAATCCCGTGACTGGATATTCTGTAGATGGAAGAATGGAACTGAACATCATTTCTAAAATATAACCTGAGGAGATAAAGTTAAGAATTTTCAGAAAAAAAGGTTTATGGACTTTCTATGCCATGGCATTGGCTGTTTCATGCAAATTTCATTGAATTTTAAGGGAAGAGAGTCAAAAATGATGATCAGTCTAAACAGAAGTACTGTTCATGTCCTCATAAATTCTTTAATCCACAGTAGGCATCAATCTGTAGCACAGTATGGGTGGTGTTTGCTGTTTTTCTTAATGTGTGTGTATGTGTCTCTTTATTATTCCCACCAAGTTAAATGATACTTCTGGGGAGAGTTTACCAGGTATTTTTATTCTTATAACCCTTCATGGAACCTCATAGTTTATGTGTAGTTTTGCCCTTGACTGCTGCACTAACTAAATGACAGCATAGTTATCAAGAGTGGACCCAAATATGGATTAAATGAGATATGAGATAAAGGAATAGGTAGAAAAAGTATTAAGCATCACAGAGCTACACAACATCACCGAATTATTGTGGGGAATATGTTGCTTTTGGTTCATATTGTGGTATGTCTTTAAAGTTTTAATAAGTGATACATGTAATCTATTAGGAAAAAAACTTCACAATACCAAAAACTAAAAAAAAATTAACATCTACATGAAAAAAATCTATAGCTAGGCTGACTAGACTCAATTTGTACTAAATTTGTACTAAAGGACATCTGGGTACAAATGCTTGACTGGATAGGACTTAACTCGTATAGCAGAATACATGAGGTTTGGTAGGGGGTAGGGGGCATGGATGGAAGAGGGGGACTAAATTGATTAAGAACTGTTGTACGAAATGCACAAAAGCTCAACAAAAAATAAAAAAATTAAAATGTCAAAAAAAGTGAAGGCATTGTAGCAGGAGGTAAACTCAGCTGTAGTAACAGGATGAAAAGAGAAGCCAGGCTAGTTTTCTGTCAAATGTATGACCTTCAGACTCTAGGTATTACAATCACATGATGCACTTGTTAAAATGTGCATACCCCACTATGAAATGCCAAGTCAGTTTCCTGGAAGACAAGGTCCAAGAACCCATGTTTTCAGTGTGTACCACAGGTAGTTCATAGGTACCTGAGTTTGAAACTCCTGCCTAGCACACAGATTTCACTGTGGCAAAGGTTAGTAGATATGGCTGATACTACTGGGCAGGGGAAAATGACCAGGGAGCATTTGTGACTCATTTGTGGATAAGATAATATAGTGATAAAATGTGCTTAAAGTAAAACAGGCCAGAATTTGCTTAGCTGATGCACTGGGCAGGTCACTTAATTTTCCTGAATCTCTGCCTTCCTTTCTGTAAAGCCTGATAGGAACTCCTGTAGGGCTGTGGTGGTGAAGCATGTGTATAAAGAGTACTAATGAGATGCCTTTTAAGTCTCAGCTTTGATTATATGGAGCCAAATAAAAGGATAATTATTATGCTTACATTTTGCCACCCTGAAATTTGTATTCCTGAAGTCTGTTGGAAGCCCAAAACACCTCCCAGTTTGTCAAACGCCCCCCAAGCCCACCAGGCTTGGGTCTTCAACAAGAAAAGAGTCAAGACAAAGGTCTTGATTTTATTATAAAAAGTTTAATTCTTAGCAGTCAGGTAAGCAATCACAGAATGGCCTTTTGTTGTGAGGAACACAGATCTTATATAGGAATCAGATTTGGGGTAACCAAGGAATCACCAAGGAATCACTATGGATATTTTACTAACAGAAAGTAACTAAGGATGCAGCAGGTTGCTGCATTACCTCACCAACTCCGGTGCCCTAAGACCGAATCAAAAGTAAGTTTCTAAGAGACCTGATTTATCATGGAGGCACAGCCTGTTGGCTCTGACCGCTGAAGCGGAGAGCTCAGAAGCTCTTAAAGTGGCACTCTTCTAATTTCCAATGCTTATGTCAAGCATGGCTCCCGACACCAGTTGAAGAAGATATGTTGTAAATAAGCCTCCAGCCAACCAAACAATCATCAGTACAGTATATGGATTACAATACTCAGGTGACATATATGATCCCACAAGGAATCAGTGGGCTGAAAGAAATGGAAATGAAATCTGTTTTGGAAACATGGTATTAATAATTCAAATTTCCCAGTACTTGAGACCAAGATGTGATTAGGAAGGAAAGATAAGCTCCAAAAGAGCAAAAAAGAAATCATTTTGACTGAATTCAATAGGTTACAAAAGATAAACTCTATAGGTAACAAAGAGACTAAAATTATAGCTCCAAGGAAGGAGAAGTAGAACATCAGGTTTTTGTTGTGAGTGTAATTAAATCTCAGAGGAGTTTGAGCAGAAGACCTGGAGTAAGTGGGAGAGCAATGGAAGGTAGTGTCTCTACGTGCTCAATGTTCCTGTAGAAATTTGTGCAATTTCGTGTTTGCTTCTATGAAGAAATAGCTGTTTCAGGCATTGGAGCCCAACGTAGACAGAAAATAAGTGATGGTTTCACTATAATTGCAAAGAACTTTCTTAAGGAAGATGCCTATTTAAACATTTATCTTCTCAAGCTTTTGAAATTATTATAGGCCTCAAAATATGTCTGCTAAACACCCAAGAAGGTTAGTTCTACCAGTCTGGTATTTTTAATTACTGTGTGTCATGTAGATAAATCTTGGGTGAAGACCAGTTGTTCTCAGATAAACCTTACCTACACATATATTTCTTGATCTGGTATGTATAATTTTTCAGTAGGTTGTGGGAGTAATATGGTTCCCTTTGGTTTTCAAAACTAGCTAGGCATTGTTTATCTCTCGCATTGTCTCAACCCTCCATCATGGTTTTCCCACTTAAGGTGCCCCCATTTCCCCCTTTCTCCCTTCCTAGTACCCTTCTCCTATGGTCCTACCTCTCTTGAGCTCCTTCTTTCCCTTTATCCCCTAGGTTCCTTGTATACCCTTCCCTCCCCACCTCCCTTAAACTAACCCAATTTTTATCCATATCTCCCTTATTAAGGTCTGTTTCCTACTGTTCTTCTCTTTCAGGTTCTTTCTTTTCCCTGTTTCCTTTCCATTATCTTGGATCCTGTAGTTATGTCTGGTTGCATACTTATTTATCAGAGTCTGGTTCTAGGATCCACATATGAGAGAGAACATATGTCGATTTTTTTTCTGAGTCTGTGTTACTTCACTTAGAATAACAGTTTCTGGTTCCATCCATTAACATGCAAATTTCATGATTTCATCTTTCTTTGAAATGGTCATTTGGATAATTGTCAGTGGCAGATTTTAATTTTTGCACCTTGCTTTTCCTCAGTGGTGTGAGTGAGGGAGTCAGTGTCTTTCTAGAAAATCTGATAAAATGATTTCCCAGTTTAGTAAGTGATTTTAACTCTAATCTTGAAGCACTAAGAGAAATATTCTGGTAGTACCTAAATTAAAGCAGAAGGCAATTAGTAAGAAAAAAGGGGCTCCTTTAGAAATCATTTGATGTGGGTTTTTTAAAATAAAGTCTTCTGGGGAATAGATTCAATAGTATTCTTCAAGAAGTTTTATAGTGCCTTTGTTATGTCCTATGCTGATACAAGGATTGGTTTTTTTGTTTTAGCTTAAACTCCAACTTGGAAGTCTCTTTTCAGAAACAAACCGTGCAAGACAAAATCCTCTTCCTATTCAAAACAAAGGAGGCAATCACTAGTGAAGCAAAGGGCGAGGAAGCTGTGGGGATGTAGAACTCAAAGATGTCATACCTGGGTTCAGCAAACCCTGTTAATTAAGGTTGAAGTTCCTTAGCAGTTATCTCATGAGTACTTTGTTATTCATACTGTCAAAATTGGACAACCAAAGACAGTGTGATAAGTGCACACTGGCAAAGGAAAAGAATTGGGCCAACTACCCAAACTGAATCATCAGAACCAAAAAGAAGGACCCTACAGTAGCATAGAAGAAAATCATATATTTGCCTGTAACTAAAGGTTTTCACCAGTTTCCAGGGAGCAAATATTTGATCAATGTCCTCCTCCAATTCTAAGCACACAGGTACTAAGCAGTCAGTGCTGCATGCTGGACAGCCAGTGATGAGTTCAGACAGCCTGTAAGAACTTGAAATCTAGGGAAGTGGAATTCCATGTATTAGCCTTTGTAGAACAGTGGCCTCATTCATTTCCCATTAGTCTGTCATTGTACTTCACAGCATGTTATTGGGAGATAATCTTACCTGATTGCTCTGTCCAGATAACTGAGCAGCCGAGACTGGTGAGGCTCCTGCTATACCCTCTGAAGACTGTGGTCTTAACAAGATTTATCTGAAGCTGGAGGCACTATACATTCTGAGCCAAGGCTTATGGTTTCTATATAGCAGGGTATATTAGTTACTTTCTGCTGCTGTGATAAAACATCATGACCAAAGTGACTTATAGAAGAAAGGGTTTATTTTGGCTTATGATTCCAAAGGGAGAATCCATTTAATGGGGATGGTAGGACAGAAGGTGGCAGGCATGGCCACAGGAGTAGAAAGCTGAAAGATCACATCTTCAACAGCAAACATGAGAGAGAGAGAGAGAGAGAGAGAGAGAGAGAGAGAGAGAGAGAAACTGGAATTAGGGCAAGACTGTAAACACTCAAAACCCACCCCTAGTGCCAAACTTCCTCCAGCACAGCTATACTTCCTAAAGGTTCCATGACCTCCTCAAACAATATCATCAACTGGGGGCCAAATATTCAGTACCTGAACCTACAGGGAACATTTCTCATTCAAACCACCACACAGGAAAAGTCATTGTGAATAACAGATGTACAGGAAACTGATGTTAAAAGCAACAGGTGAAATAGTTATTAATCTTCCTTAAGGAGGTTCCAACAAGAACCCAAATCTTTTAATTGAAGGAACCAATCATTTTTATTAAATGCATCATTACTGGGGCATTCTTCCTTGTCAGTGAGCGATGTCAGTGGCAGAGCCTGGGGATACTGTGCTATTTACATTTTTTTCTTACATTTTTCTGTACTGTTTAGGAGATGGAGTAAAGGGTAAAGTTGATGTCCTAATCTTTTCCTCCTGCTACTGAAACATTAATACCTGTTCCATGTGATTTCACCAACCCAGCCCAGGCTAAAACCACCATTTTGGCATTTTAGTGACTCTCTTCCTACCATATCATAACCTCATGTTTCTCAGGGATTGTTTCAAACTACTTATATCTTCTTGGTGTTTTTTTTTTTTTTTCACGTTTCTGGATGAAGAAGTCAGCAAGATGGACGTGAGCCAAGAGCTTTATTTTTTTTTTATTTTTTATTTTTTTTTGCTGTGCAGCTATTTCCTTTGAGCTCAAATGCCCCATTAAGGCTCGGGAAGCAGATAAAACTTATAAGCCTCAGGAAGCTCCTGACACAAGACCCACAAGGTCCCTCCTTAAGGTTCTAAGTAGTGACAATTCCTAGAGAAAAGAGACTGTAATTGTTAAAGCTGCCTCCAAGAAACACCCTGGCAAAGCAGCTTTTGTGAGTGAGTTTTGTGAGTCATTGCCCAGGCTGGGTGGACTTTTTGGTAATGCAGCTACCTTTGAGTCATCTATCCTCCTGTAGGTGACTCTCCACCTATACTCTTTTAAGAAATGCTGTCAAACTCACCCGTTTACTAAGCTAGACTTGATGGAACCCTTTTTTCTTTCGGCATAGTCCCATTCACTTCTGATGGTGAACTTATTCTCCTCTCCCAAGAAAAGTTATACAGCACTTCTGAAGTTACTTAGTAACTTTTTTTCTTCTTTGATTGATTGATTGATTTTTATGGGGCTTTTGGCTACTCTAACATTCCCTTCTCTGAAGAGGTAACCCTAAAATCTTTTAAGGATATTACTTAGTAACTTAAATAAGCCACCTGTTCATCCTTTTAAAATCTTCTACCTGACCTGGAAAAAAAGGGGAGAGAAGAGGCTGCCTGACTATTAAAAGGCTTTAACAAGCCACCAATTAGGTTTTCCCCCTTAAATTCATACATGTGGAGGAATGTGTGAGGATGATTAATTCCTGAGCAACAAAGGATTTCCCAGTTCTCAGGAAAAACCTCTTTGTAGCTTAAAATTAATGCATCTCCTCTGACAAAGTCACTGGCAGGAAGGAGAGAGATTATTTTAAGTAGGGAACACACCTCCACTTGTCACAAAGCCCAGCCAAGCTTTTCGTAGCTGCTTTTCACTTTCTTTGACTTGAACTAAATAACTTCTAAACAAGGGAAGTATCTTTCAGTTATGACATGACTGAGGCATCATATAGCCCAGTTCTTTTAAATACTTGTAAGGTCATAAATTAGAAAATGCAAAGGTCTTCTGTTATCCTCCCATTTGTTAAGGTCTGACAGAATAACTTCATCTAGCTGAATCTAGTGGCAGTGTGCTAAGATTTATTAACACGAACTGTAATCCTTGTTTAAAAGCAGATCCAGGCACTTCTGCTGTGTTCAGAGCTTATGGAGAGTTAGCAGAAATGTCCATCACTTTTTCCCTTTTAACATATTTTATGACATTTTTGGATACCTCAAAAATAATAAACTATATAGCATAGCTTTTATCCATAAAGAATTGTCTCTGAAAAAGTGAATGTGGTATTTTTCACTGTCTAAAATACACACTATAAACATTTTGCAGGTACAGTACCTTTACTATAGTAGAATACTTGGTAACAAGGAAAAATGTAATTAAATCTATTTCTTGTGGACTTATCGGTGTTTTTTATTTACTTTCTCACCTAAATTGTCCCCAAACAACATAATAGTAGTCCTTTGACTCTTGAATAACAAACCAGGATTAGAAAAAGCATCTTTACTGTAGATTAAATTCTTTAAAAGTGAAATTTTACAAAAACTTTCATAGACTATGAAAATGGCTAATCAATGGCAATAGAGATTACTGTCCAGTTTTTAAATTAACAAGAAAAATTTAAAACTCTAATATTGGAAAAGCTATCCAGTCACAATGACTATTTTATAGAAATGCCTGTATTCACAATAAAATGAGTCCATGGAGCATGCTCCAAGTACAATGGTGAAATCTATCAGCTATCCATTATCTCTCATCAATCTCCCCTCTCTCTTTATCATCTATCATTTCTCTTTATCATCTCTTTATCTATCTATCATCTATCTATCTATCTATCTATCTATCTATCATCTATCTATCTATCTATCTATCTATCATCTATCATCTATCTATCATCTATCTATTTACCTTATCATCATCATCTTTCTGTGAACATTAAAAGGTTGCTTTGATGTATGGGTGCTTTCCACCCTAGGCTACTCTTACCCTGTGCATCACAGGAGTTTTTTATATGAGGACGTATTTGTGGGCAGGAGACCCAATGTTTTCATATCTGTAAGGCCTAGTTCTATATGTTGGCATAAATAAATGTTCAACTAAATTACTTGAATTAGTGACAGAATATGTGGCTTAAAAATTTTGTCTTATGTTTTAAAAAATATTTTTTATGTATATGTATGCATGTCTCTGTGTGTGTATGTGCATGTGTGTACACATGCCTATGGAGGACAGGAATAGATGTCAGATCCCTTGGAGCTGGAGTCACAGGTAACTGTGCGCTGCCCAATATGGGGAACCTAACTCTCTCCTCTGAAAGAGCAGCAAATGATCTCAATCTCTGAGCCATCTCTCTAGCCTCTGGGTTTCATATTTCTAACTGATACACTAAATAATCAAATATATGAAGGAAAGGTACATTAACTTCAGTGTTTGGGAATATAGTAATTCCCCAGTTCCGACTGGAGAGCCTGCTCTTTGATTTGGGGGCATTCCCTTGGACTTTCTGGTTGTGTTTGTTTCTTTTGGACAATATTCCCCTTTCTACTTTCTTCTTTGCTTTGGTGTGTTAGGGACTGGCCTTCCTGTTATGCCCCCATACATTTACTATATTTATTTATTTATTTTTATGTGTGTTTGTAGGTATATAGGTACATATGTGTGCACATGCATGTAGAGGCTAGAGGTCAACCTTGACTGTCATTTTTCAGTGGCAGTCCACCTTGATTTTTGAGATGAGGTCTTTCATTGGCCTGGAACTTTCTAAGTAGGCTAGTCTGGTTGCCAACAAGCCCCAGGGATCCACCTGTCTCTCCAGTGTTGGGATTGCAAGAACATACCATCACACCTGGATTTTTTTTTCTTCTTTGCTTTTTTTCTTTCTTCTTCTTTTTTTTGTCTTTTTGAGACAGGGTCTCCCTGTAGCCCTATCTGTCCTGGAACTCACTATGTAGACCAGGCTGGCCTTGAACTCACAGAGATCTGCCTGCCTCTGCCTTCCAAGTGCTGGTATTGAAGGTGTGCGCCACCACGCCTGGCTCTTCTTTGCTTTAAATATGTGTTCTGGAAGAGCAAATGCCAATCCTTGTGCTTATAAGGTAAGCACTTCACTGGCTGAGCTATCCCTAGCACTATTTTAAAGTTTTACTTAGTCCAGGCTTGCCTCAACTTACTATGTAGCCAAGGATGGCCTTGAACTTGTAGTTCTGTGTCTTTGCCTCTGGAGTGTTGGGATCCACAGGTGTGCGCCTGCACATTCGTCTTATTTTGTGTTGAGGATAGAATGGGGAGCTTCATGCATGCTGGGTAGGCATTCTACCAACTGGGTCATACCGTCGTCAGCCCAATTTTATTACTTTTATTTTTATATATTTATTTATTTATTTTTGTGGCACTGGGGATTGAAGGTGGAGCCCATTAAATATTAATTAAGCACGCTACCACTGAGCTACTTTCCTGAATATTAAAAAATGTATCATTATTATTATTATTTGTGTGCGTGTGTGTGTGTCTGAATGTGGATGTACATGAGGCATCACACACTTGAGGTCAGAGGACACCTTTTCAGGAGTTGGCTTTCTTTTTCCTCCTCTTTGAGGCAGGGTCCTTATCTCTCTCTCATTTCTTTCTGCCAGGCTGCACACTTCAGGCTACTGGCACAGAAGTTTCCAGGTTTTCGTGTCTTCATCTCCCATTTTGCTGTATGAGTGTTGGGATTATAGATTTTTCCATTTGTTTTTTTTATATGTTACAGGGATCATATATGGGTCATCAGGCTTGTGCAGAAAACATTTCACTGGCTCTTGTACATTTATTAATCTGTTGAGTAGTGGAGTTCATCCTGGTTATTTCCTCCATAGTTGAATGTTAATTGATTTTTATAACTTCTTAAAATTTTTTTTTGAAATTTGCTCTTTTCAAACAATGTAGTTTGATGGTATTTGGATCCCTTCCCCTCCTCTTACTGCCCCTCCCACCCAATTTAATGTACACTATCATGTATATAATAAAGCCTGTAGAATCTAATGTGTGTCCCCAAATGCCCTTCAGTATGGGTCCATCCACTGGAGCCTGGTTAACCTATCAAGAGTCCCATCCTTAAAAGAGACTGACTCTCCCCCTCCCAGCAGTCATCAGTTTCCAATAGTTAGGTAGGGTTGGGGCTTCTTACTCATTTGCCCATGTCTATGCTGGGATTTTGTCTGGTTTTAGCTTGTATGGGACTTGTACATGCCATCACCATTGCTGTGAGCACATATTAGTAACTGACCTGCTGTCTTGAATACTATTTTTTTGTGGTCATCCACCACCTCTAGCTCTTACAGTCTTTCCACTCCCTCTTCTGCAATGGTCTCTGAGCCTTGGGACACAGAACTTTGATACAGACATCCTATGCAGGGATAAGTTCTCTGCAGTCTCTTGTCTTCATGTTGGCCAGTTGTGGATTTCTCTATTAATCACCATCTGTTGCATAAGGAAACTTCTCTGGTGAGAGTTGGGAGATGCATTAATCTATGGGAATAACAATAAGTCATTAAGAGTTTGTTTAATACTACAACTATTTAGCAGAAAACTAGTATTAGGTTCTCCCCCATGTCTGGTGACCTTTCTAGCCTCAGGTTCCCAGGGCTGATATTAATGTCAGGATTGGGCAGAACTTAAATTCTATTGGAAAGTGGTTGGTTACTCCTGTAATATTTATGCCATTACTGTACCCGTGGGTGTATCTCACCAGGCCAGCTGTGGTTGTAGTTCACAAGATTGAGAGCTAGGTAGGTTGATGATTATTGTTCTCTTACAGTAGCATGCATAGTGCCTCCAAGCTTTATGAAAGCTAGCCAGTAGTCATGAGGCCATGAAGTCAGTACCCAGGTTGATTTGTTGTTCCTTGTTTGTTCTATAGCTCTTGTATATAGTGTCTTCAGCAATAGGGTTTACTGTGGAGTTCTGGTGGGTAACCAAGAGCAGAGGAAATGTTTAGTATTGTTTGAGGGTCTATGGGATCTCTGGTCAACAGCTTCAAGAGAGGGAGTCTGTTCCTGGTATTGGATTTTATTTTGTTGGCCTATGGCATATATTAGGGGTAATATCCCCCTGTAATAAGGTAACTCCTTTTTAATACTTTTTATAATGTATATGTAAGTACTTTAAGAAGCTTCTATAGTGGAAGGTTTCCACATGGCTTTTTTTCTAAAGGCCTTTAGTATTGGTTATCTGTCCCCATACTCCCTCTTCTGCCCTGCCCTCCACCCCACCACATTTAAGTCTTCATACTTTGTTATTCCCCTTTCCCTTTCTATCACTGTATTCTACTGCTCCTCTCAGGAAGCTTCCCTGCCCTGTGGCCATTTGTTAGTTTCCTGACCTCTCTGGATTTTCAAACTGATATATGCTTATCTAGGATAGCAAAGCTAGCATCCAGCTATTAGACAGAACATATACATTTGTTTCCCTGAGTCTTGGTTACCTCACTTGGGATGACTGTTTCCAGTTCCATCCATTTACCTGCAGATTTCATAAATTTAATTTTAAGAGGTGAATACATTCTGTTGTGTATATGTACCACACCATTATTACCCATTCATCAGTTGATGGACATATAGGTTGTTTCCAATTTCTGGCTATTATGATAAGGACTGAATATTCATATAGGTATATCTGTAGTAGAGTATAGGATCTTTTAGGTATATGTCCAAGAGTGGTAGCCCTGGATCATATGGTAGATACATTTTGAGCTTTTTGAGGAATTTCCACACAGATTTTCATAACTTTTTAAAAAAGATTTACTTTTTAATTTTTTATGAGTGTGTCTGTGTGTAGGTATATGTATGTGAGTATAGGTGACTGTGGAATCCAGAAGAGGGTGTTGGATCTCCTGGAGGTGGAGTTACATGTAGTTATTAACCACCTAATATGGGTGCTGGGAAATGAACTCAGGTCCTCTGAAGAACATCAGGCCCTCTGAACTACTGAACTGACTCTCTAACCCTCAAGACTTCTTATTTTTTGTTTATTGTTTTTACCTTTTATTGATAGGGAAAACTTCATTGAAACAATGGCAGTAAACTGTTTTAACAGATGTATAACATGGTTTGAAAAAGAAGTGGAAATTTCCATTATTTTTTTGTAGCTGGAAACACAATATTGTGAGAATGAGGATTAAAGATAGTAAATCAACTAAGAAATAAAAAAACAAGAACTGTGGCTCCGTAAAGGTGCAGGTGCTTGTTGGCCGGGGAGCTGTACTTTGTTCTCTTCCATTCTGTGCTTTTGGTCCTTTTCCAGGTCAGAAACAAGTAGGTTAAAGCAAGATTCAGAACTAAGTATTTTTTTGTAACCTAAGCATTCATTTCATGAGTGATAAGAATTGCTACCATTTATTGGATAATCACTGTGAGTCAGTCTGTGAGATGAGCATTCAACCCACATTAGATAATACACATACCATCTTCTTAGCAATTCCATGAATCAGTTTCCATTGTCCACATCTGAAAACTGGAATTTATAGGGGCTGAGACTCTAGTGCATAGTGGCAGAGTTTGTGATGAAAATCTGTGCACATAAACATTACGCTCCAGCGAATTTGGTGAGCACTATTGCATTTTTCTGTACAGGACATCAATTATTTGGTACACAAGTTTAAAGTAATCCTTAAAGATATGTTTGAAGTTGTATCTTGAGTTGACTTTGTTTATTTTATCTTTGAGATTTTTATTTTGAAAGGGGAAAAAAGTAGAAGTTAGGATTATACTAAACATCTCATAACTTATGACTCCAGATCTCCACCAGCAGTTAACTCCAGTTAAACCATCATTCTTTGGTGGTGTTGTGGCTTTGAGTTAGGGTCTCACTATATCCCAGGCTATCTCAAGCTTGCAATCTCTTGCCTTAGCCTCCCAAGTACTAGGATGACAAGCATGTGGCATCATGACCAGCTCTAACACACCATACTTCTGCAATTTACTTCTGTCCACACTTCTCACCCTCCCCCCACACTTCTTTTCCATAACACATCTCTTGAAAATGTAGCTGAGGCTATAGTTGGATTTTCTTTTAGGAAATCTATGTAACTTCTCTCACCTGCCCATCGTTTGCCCCTGCCCCCCGCTCCCCATTCTTCCTGCATCCAAAGCTGTGCTCTTTCCTCTGTGGGAGATTATGCTCAGGCTTTATCAAAGATACCGCTTCCATTTGTGTCCTGAATCTCAGGTTCTCATCTTCATCATTTGTCTCTCTTATCCCCTTTGGTTCCTACTTCATCGTTTCCTTCTTTTTACTGAATTGTTCTAATAATTCAGTGTATAAACATGCTTACGGCACCCACCTTACAAAGAATCATTTCTTTTACCTTCACTTGATTTCAACATTTGTCCTTAAAATTCTCCTTTTCACTGCAAAATTGGAATTTTGGATAGTAGCTGTCTCTGTTTGGTCATTACCCATTTTCTCTTCAATCTAATCCCTCCGGCCGTGTTCCTGCCAGTTCATTACGACCTCACTTGACAGCAGGTCAACGAAGAACACACATCTCTGTGATTCTGACTTGTCAGCATTTGACACAGTGGATCCCTCCCTTCTTTGTAATCACCATCTTCTTCCTTAGTTTCCATGACATCACCTCCATGACATCACCTTTTCCTGGTCTTCTCCTGTCTGGTAGTCACTTATTGCTTGTCTTTTTTGCTTTCTCCATTTGACCCTTAGATATTGAGCTGCCTATGATCTTTTCCATTTATAGACCTTGTTAGGAAATCTCAACATACTCTGTATTCCAATGCTCCCCACATATTCTAACCTAACCCTTTCCCAGAATCTATTGACTTAGCGTTCACTTGTTCTATCTACTATACATATCAAACATAATTTTTCTCTTTTCTTTAGTCCTTTTAGTACATAGATCTGCAATACTCAGAGTGCTCCTTCATTCTCCGCACTTGACATACTCATAAGAAGGTTTCTGCTTCACCTTCCCAATATTTTCATCCAGCACTCAAACATTGCTCCTGTCCCCTTAGGCTAAGATGTCAAAGGTGTTTCTGTGGCTCTTCCCTGGTCTCCTTCCTCCCTACAAGTCCTTCTTGCATTCACTCATTTCAATAATTTCTTAGTGAACTCAAAGAAATTATTTCTTTTAAAAATTTTTATTTATTTTGAGGCTGGAGAGATGGCTCAGTGGCTAAGAGCACTGTCTACTCTTGCAGAGGACTGCAGTTCAATTCCCAGCACCCACATGGTCACTAACAACCATCTGTAACTCTAGTTCAAGGGGATCCAACACCCTCTTCTGACCTCTATGGACATTGAATGACACGGGTGCACTTACATACATGCAGGCAATACACTCATACACATAAAATAAAAACATATAGAATTATTTTGTGAAATTTTATTTATTTCTTTTGTGTGCATGTGTGTGGTATGTGTGTGCCATGGTGCACATATGGAGGCCAGAGAATAACCTGGGGAGTGGGTTAGTACTCACCTTCCACCTTGTGGGTCCTGGGGATCTAATTTAGGTCATCAGCCTTGGTGACTGATGCCTTTACCCACAGAACACTCTTGCAAGCCAAGAAACAATTTCCTTATATACAAGACCAGAGACACCCTTAAAAATTTGAAGAACAAAATAAATAACATTTTATTACAGAAATATTCAGATATGAACAGTAGCTATCCCGTGATTACTCTAGTTAACATGAAAATTTCCCAAAGAAACAAAGCAATCAAAAGCATGGGAACAAATGCCTACATTTTTTATTCTCTGGGAAATTTACTTAAGTTTAAGATATTTTACATACAAATGACTTTTTATTATGATTTATTTGTTGTGCTAGTGGGTTCTTACTTAAAGGCCAAGAATACAGTCTACCCACTATAATAAATATTGATGTATTACCATGATTGTGAATAAAGGAAAGGCAGCCTGCCACTTATAGCATTGTGTGTGCTTCCTATTTCATTTGGTTTTAATAAAAACATCATTTGACTAGGCCTCCCTCTTGTTTTCATTGTCTGACCATTATTTCAAACAATCATAACCAGATGGGTCCTGTTACTCATAAACAAGTTTTGATGTATAATACATTATTTTAGATTGTAGGTGAGGAAAGGGGCTAATGAGGAGAGGAAATTGAAGGACTGTACTCTACCTGGATGTGTGTATTAGTTAATACTCTATTTCTATCAAATATCTTTTGATTGAAGTCAAATCAATGACTCTTAAACAGTAGGAAAACACAAGTCTAAACACTTGAGAAAACAGCATTCATCAGAAGAAACTCGTTCTCTCATGTTAAGAATCAGAAGAGGTGACAGTTCATTGGTTATGGTATGGAAATTAGGCTAACAGCATTCTCAGTGTGACCACTGGCCACGTCCTTACCTGTCCACTGATGGGTTTGTAGTTCTCAGAGGGTTTTAAGAAGTCTTCTATTTGTGTTCCCTTCTGGCAGTGCACATGCATATGATTTGTGCATTCTGAGGTCTACTGTTCATTCGATTTCTCAGTTGTTTTATTCATGTGCTTTCCTGGCTACCTGTCTTCCTCAGACCCTGGACATTACTGAGTTAATGTCCTTGAGCACCCTCCATGTAATGCCTCTCTTCATAGGCCCAGAGTAAGGGAAGTAGAAGAAAGTGTTAACCCTGTGAACTGTCAGTTGATTCTCTCTAAAATGTACAATGAAATCATTTGCATGTCAATTTACATCTATATTATATATATTTATACTATATAATATATAAAATGTATAATACATATAAATATTGTGCTGGATGGCTTCAGTTGTCAACATGACACACCTGGGAAGAGGGAACCTCAATTAAGGCGTTATCTCCAATAGATTGGCCTGTGGCCATGTCTGTGGGGCATATTTTCTTGATTGTTAGGTGATGTGAGCGGGTCCAGCCCACTGTGGATTGTACCACCCCTGAGCAGGAGATCCTGGGTTGCATAAGAAAGTAGGCTGAGCACAGACCAGAGGAGTAAGCCAATAATCAGCATTCCTCCATGTTCTGGGCTTCAGTTCCTGTTCCAGGTTCCTGCCCTGAGTTGTGCCTCATCTTTCCTTGATAATGGACTGTGAGCTGTAAGCCAAATAAACTCTTTCCTACTCAAGTTGGTTTTGGTCAGTGTTTTATCACAGCAGAAAAGAAACGAAACTAGGATATATATATATATATATAT
>NW_008350535.1:510891-519494 GCF_000622305.1 Nannospalax galili
TATATGAATGATACATGGAAGGAGAAAGGGAACAGTGAGCTGTCAGGAAGAGGTAGGGAAGAAAGAGCAAGAAGGGGAAAGAATATGTATGCCATGAAAGAAGAAGAAGGAGATGATGGGGGAGGAAGGGAACCTATAAGAGGGAGAGAAGGAAGGGATGAGGGCAGTGGGTTGGGTGAGTAAGAACAAAGGATTGTAAGAATTACTTTTACAGTATGGACATAATCTGGCATAACCTTGCAACTAAATTTACTGTTTATAATGTAAATAAATTCAATAAGATCTGTGCCTCTCTTGTGACCCAGACATATGATCTTAATCTCTCAGGGCACCTCTTTACCCTCCATCCAAGTTAGTGTAAAATAGAGTATGGATGTGGGTATGCATGCATTACATATCAAAGTGCTAAAAGCAGTATGTTTTTCTCCTTTAAAACAAAGAGAGAAATTGAGTGTGTGTGTGTGTGTGTGTGTATGTATGACATTTATGGCCTAGGAATCACAGGGCAAGATTCTCTGATAACCTAAGGGTGGGTTCTCACTTCTGCTTCCCCAGCTCATGTTGTAGATACTGTTTCAATAAAGAATGAGCAAAGCCCTGGCTGGGGAGCACAATTTTGAGAGACATCTGAAATAATGCATGCTTGGAGGTTCAGGTCTGCCCTTGGCCTTAAGAATGCTAAGAGTGGGGCTGGAGAGATGGCTCAGTGGTTAAGGGTACTGCTCTTGCAGTACCGGGGTTCAGTTCCCAGTACCCATATGATGGCTAACTACTGTCCATAACACAGGGGAATCCAAAGCCTTCTTCTGACTTCTGCAGGCATTGCATGACATGGGCACACTTACATACATGCAGTAAATATACTCAGACACATAAAATAAAAATAATAAATAAAAATATATTTTAAAAAAAAGATGCTAAGAGACTGTTTCTTTTATAAACATTGCTGTAAATATGACTTAGACACACCCAGAGGATAATGACACATATCTATTTAAATGTTATAATTAAATCAATTTCTTTGTATTCTACCCTGAATTTAATTATTAAAAATCATTTGCTAACCTTCCATTAGGTGAGGAAGACATACATTGCCAATTCTTAGTAAACTAGTGTCCTAGATAGCTTTAACTGTGACCTTGACATAATCTAGAATTATCTGGAAAAAGAACCTCAATTGAGAAATTGGTTAGCTAAGATTGGTCTGTGGGCACATCTGTGGGTATTGTTATTGTCTTGTTAGTTGATGTAGGAAGTCCTAATCTACTGTGGGCAACAACGTTCTCTAGGCAGGTAGTCCTGAACTGAGTAGGAAATCAAGCTGGACATAAGCCTGCCTGTCAGCCAGGAAGCAGCATCCTCTGGTTCTTGTACTTCTTTGGCTGTGAAGTGAGTTCCTTGGTCAGTGGTAATGCTGTGTGGAAGAGCAAGCAGGCCTGCTTTCACATTCCTGGCTTGAGTCCCCTTAGTGATGGGCTACAACCTAGAATTGTAACCCAAATAAACCCCTTCCTCCTGTTGCCCGAATTCTCTCAGGGTCCCTTGCTCTTGGCGCGATTAGACAAACCATATAGCACATCTTTATCTGAATTTTTGATAGTTTATATCCTGGGTAGGGAAAATAGAGTAACTTACAAAGCTGAACACCTAGTGCCCCACAAAAGGTGGACACCCAGTGCCTGGTTCTGCTCTGTGGCTCAGCTGCCCTGCCCAGTCTCCATTAGCTTTCACCCATGCTAGGTGGGCCTGCAGTCTTGTCCCAGGTATGAGTAAAGGCCTCCTCTAGAGTCCACCTGGGTGAGACATTGGGGTCATTTTTTTCCCTGCCACTGCCACCCACATAGCTCCAATGCCCCTCCCTCCTCAGCTGACTCCCTGCAGCCAGTTCTCTGAAGCAGTCCCCACCCCTCAGAGGAACAAATGCCCCTCAGGACACACCTCCCTTAAGTTGCTTTTGGTCAGAGTGTTCTATCACAGCAGCAACAGGAATGAAACTAGAGCAACCAGCATCTCCCAGGGAAATTTGTATAAAGTAGTGTGATGCATTTGTGCTCACATAAGTGTTATTTAGAGGTTGAACAGACAACTGGTAAGTATTTAATATATTAAAGAATATATAGAATATTTATGATGAGTTTTGAATTCCTTAAATTAATTATTTACTATCTGGGCATCACGGTAAATTTGCTACTAGCTTCCTGGTGAGGAACATGTTCTGTTTTACCTCTCATTGTCCAAGTATAGGCTGTATGGTAAGTTAGTTCTCAAGAACAACTTGAATATTTCAGTTCCAAAGGCTAGTGCCAATTAGGAGGACCTGGATTGTTTAAAGCTATTTGTTTTAAAGAGCGAGATGATAAGTCATATTGTTAGTGGTTAGCACAGGTTTTGTCTTGCCTGGGAGAATTAGATAACTACCTGGGGGCTAGAACAAGATATTCATATGGCAAAGTAAGACTTCTGTGTTAAATTTGCAGTTTGAGACCTAACACATGAAGGAGTCAAAGACAGTTTCAATAGTTCCTGGAATTGAAATGTTATTCCTGAACCTCTGTACTATGAAAACATGAATACAGAAGATTTCCTTGTCTCCAACTAAGGTTGGAGGTGAGAGGTGGTGGCTGAGAAAAATTGTTTTCCTTGCATTAAATTTACAGAAAAAAAGAAGTCCTTTGATCTTTGGGAAAGTCACACCAGAGACCTTGAACTTCCACTCTGTGGTTCTGTCCATGCCTCTGGCCATATCATCCCGCTTCCCTGTGCCACAGACTAATAGTTTTCTCTCTGATCATTGTGGATGCTTTGGAGAGTTCTTTCTTTCTCTTTCTTTTTTTTTTTTTGCTGCATTATTTCGATTCATTTCTGTGTTGTGTTCTTTTTTTTAATTTTTACAAAAACTTTATTGAGAATTTCATACATGCATATAAGGTGTTTTGATCAAATCCATGCCCACTCCCTCCCCTCTAACATTCCCTCCTCTGAAGAGGTAATCCTAAAATCTTTTAAGGATTAGATATAAGCTCCCAAATACTTTTGACATTTTTGGCCTTGGAACAAAGTATATTGCTAACAGGTTCAAGGACATTTTGACTTTTAGCCAAGAAACTGGCTACATTTCTTTGGGGTCTTTTAACCATAACTGCCTAGCCATTTCCTACCTCCTATTCTTATCATGCCATCCTCCGAAGGGGTTACCCAAACTGCCAGTAGGGAATAGGGACGCCGACCGCTCTGGCTTCTTCCATGCTGACCGGGATTGCAGGGTGAGGCAATTGGAGTACCCCTTCAGTGGGTCTATCTAAAAGACTCCCAAATTGCATACCTTTTGTCTCTAAGGGGAGAAGAAAGTCCTTGAATCATGAATGGGAGATGTGAAGAAGTAAAGGCAAGAGTAATTAGCATTGCAAGTTCTAGATAGGGAACTAGAAAAATGTCAGAACAGACCACTTTTCAAATGTTCATATGAGAGTCCATTGGAGTTTCTTGACAAGGGCTTCCAAAACCATCCCTATTGGGTTTTTCCTCATTTTTCTTTTGTCTTCCAAGTCTGGAATAGTTGGCTGGGAAGACTGGCTGGAAAGAGTGGCTGGATATTCAGGTGAGGGTCCAGTGACTCTGGACCTCCTTTAATGAATAAGCACAACTGTCAACAAGCCCAATTGTGACTATGTTTAGTGATCAGGCTCAGCTGAAGTCATGGTGATGGTAGTTATTTCATGCAGAAGGTACTGCTGTATAGCATCATCTTATTAAAAGGACCCGGAATTTAAATGAATTTGGTGCTAGGAGCCACATATGAGGGAGAACATACATTGTTTGTTTTTCTGAGTCTGTGTTGCTTCACTTAGTATAGCAGTTTCTGGATTCATCCATTTACCTGCAAATTTCATGATTTCATCTTTCTTTACTGCTGAGTAAAACTCTGTCATATAAATGAACCACATTTTCATTATCCACTCATCAACTGAGGGACACTTAGATTGCTTCCATCTCTTAGCTATTGTGAAGAGAGCAGCAACAAACATGGTTGTGCAAGTGTCTCCACAATAGGATGGGCCCTTTGGGTATATGACAAGGAGTGGTATGACTGGGTCATATGGTAGGTTCATTCTTACTTTTTTATGAGTTCTCTACACTGTTTTCCATAGAGGCTGCATGAGTTTGCATTCCCACCAGCAATGAATGACCATTCCCCTTTCTTCACATCCTTGCCAGCATTTGGTATCATTTGTTCTCTTGATCCTAGCCAGTCTGACTGGGGTAAGGTGATACCTTAGGGTGGTTTTAATTTGCATTTTCCTAATTACTAATGATGTTGAACATGTTTTGAGATGTTTCTTAGCCATCTGTATTTCTTTCTTTGAGAGCTCTCTGTTCAGATCTTTAGCCCATCTTTTAATTGGGTCATTTGGTTTCTTGCTTCTTTGTTTTTTGGGTTCTTTATATATTCTGGATGTCAAACTTTTGTCAGATGTGTCACTGGTGAAGATTTTTTCCTATTCTGTGGGTCTTCTCTTCACTATTTTGATTGTTTCTTTTTCTTTACAGAAGCCTTTTAGTTTAATGAGGTCCCACTTATTGATTGCTGACCTTAATTCCTGAGCAACTTCTGTCTGATTTAGAAAATCCCTTTCTACACCTATATCCTGTAAGTTACTGCCGGTATTTTCTTCTAATAGTTCCAGGGTTACTAGTTTCACATTGAGGTCTTTGATCCATTTGGAGTTAATTTTTGTGCAAGGCAAAAGATAAGGATCTAGTTTCATTCTCCTACAGGTGGAGATCCAGTTTTGCCAACACCATTTGTTGAAGATGCTGTCTTTCTTCCATTTTGTGTTCTTGGCACCTTTGTCAAATATCAGGTGGCTGAAATTTCGTGTACTCGGGTTTGGATCTTCAATGATGTCCCATTGCTCTGTGTGTCTATTTTTGTGCCAGAACCATGCTGTTTTTATGAGTATAGCTCTGTAGTATACTTTGAGATCTGGTGTAGTAATCCTCCCAGTGTTGTTCTTTGTGCTCAGGGTTGCTTTGGCTATCTGGGGTCTTTTGTGCCTCCATATGAATTTAAGGATGCATTTTTCTAATTCAGTGAAGTATGTCACAGGGATTTTGCTTGGGATTGCATGGAATCTATATATTGCTTTTGGTAGGATGGTCATTTTAACAGTATCAATTTTTCCAATCCATGAACATTGGATGTCCTTCCATCTCCTTGTGTCTTCCTCAATCTCTTTTTTTAATGATTTAAAGTTTTCATTGTAGAGGTATTTGGTGTCTTTCTTTAGATTTATTCCAAGATATTTTAATTTTTTTGCAGCAATTGTGAATAGGAACATTTCCCTGTACTCTTTCTCCAATTGCTTAGAGTGATGCTGGTATATACAAAGGCTCCTGATTTTTGTAGATTGATTTTATAACTTGCCACTCTACTGAAAGTGTTGATCAGTTCTAGGAGTTTTCTGGTGGAACTTCTGGTGTCTCTTAGATATAATATCATATCAGCTTCAAAAAGTGATAATTTGATCTCCTCATTTCCAATTATTATTTCTTTAATTTCCTTCTCCTGTCTTATTGCTCTAGCAAGAGTTTCAAGCACTATGTTGAAGAGGAGTGGAGATAGTGGACATCCTTGTCTGGTTCCTGATTTTAATGGGAATGTTTCCAGTTTCCATTTAGAATGAGATTGGCTGTGGGTTTGTTGTATATAGCTTTAATTATGTTGAGGTATGTTCCCTCCAGTCCAATTCCCTCTACGACTTTGAACATAAAGCCATGCTGAATTTTGTCAAAAGCCTTTTCTGAATCTATTGAGATGACAATGTGGTTTTTCTCTTTGAGTCCATTTATACGATTAATGACATTTATTGACTTGCATATACTGAACCATCCCTGCATCTCTGGGATAAAGCCTATTTGATCATGGTGAATGATCTTTTTGATGTGTGTTTGTATGCAATTGGCAAGTATTTTGTTGAGAATTTTTGTGTCTATGTTCATTAAGGATATGGCTCTATAGTTTTCATTTTTGGTTGTGTCTTTACCTGGTTTGGGTCTTAGAGTGATGCTGGTTATGTAAAGCTGGTTGGTATAGGGTTCAGGTTCTTTCAGGTTTATTTTGGAGGGAACTGATGGCTTCAGATCAGCTATTCAGGGATACCCACAGAAGTCCAATTCAGGTTCCAGTCAGGTACACTCAGGCTTCCTTCACCGGTGGAGGCAGGATCCAGGGTCTCTCAGGCAGTCCTATCCATTGTCAACCTTATGCCAGAGGGAGGCCAGAGGGGGCCAGAACTCGGTACTCTCTGGTGGTCTGCTGAGCTCCCAGACTTACCCTACCAAAGCCAGATCTGCACTGGGGCCTTGGGAGAGGTCTCACAAAATCCCAGGTCGGGGGATGGTATGATGCAATTAGGGGAAGCTGACCACCATGTGGAGGCAGGATCCAGATGCTGTCAGGCTGTCTCCTGGTTTCCAGGCCCTCTGGTAGTTGGAGGCCAGAATCTGGCACTCTCTGGTGGTCTGCTGAGCTCCAAGCGACTACCCTGATGGAGGAGGGCCAAACCCACCTTCTCAGGCTGTATGCTAGGATCTCAGCTTTACCCTACCAAAGCCAGATCTGCCTTGGGGCCTTGGGAGGGGCCTCAGAAAAATCCCTGGTAGGGAGATGGTATGGCGCAATTAGGGGATGCTCCCCACCATGTGGAGGCAGGATGGGGGACTGTCAGGCTGTCCCCTAGGTTCTCAGGCCCTCTGGTAGTTGGAAGCCATAAGGAGGCCAGAATTCTGCCTCTCTGGCGGTCTGTGGATTATTCCATTTCTGTGGTTAGAAAAAGTCTCTTTCAGTAAGTCCTTTACAGAAAGGTTACCCTGTCATAAGCAGTAGTTCCTAAGGGCAGTCTTCAAGAGGCCACAAAAATAAATGAGGGAGACAGGTAGGATATATGTTCCTCATCCCTTACATGTGCATGTGTATCTTTCTCATACTCAACCCACTTCCCTGGTGATTATGTTTTAAATTATTTATTCTGTGAGTGTTTCATACATGTATGCAATTTTGATGGTATCCACCTACCCTCTCTAACTCTTCCCAGACCTCCCCTACCATATTCTCCTCCCCATTTTATGTCCTCTTCTTCTCTGTTTTTTCTTTTTTAATAATTCATGGAATGCAGTTAGTGCCTTAGATGGGTGTAGGCCTTGCCATCAACTGAAGCATAGGCAATCTGCCAGTGTCCACACCTCTGAAGAAAACTGAGTCTCTCTCCCTTAGCAGCCAGACAACAACTCTTCAACTAGGGGTGGGACATCATACATACTCTTTCCTTCATTTGTACTGGAATGTTAACTGGCTTGATCTTATGGAGGGTCTTGTGTAGGCAACCAGAGCCACTGTGAGTTCAAGAGTACAAGGGCTCTGTCATGTCTAGAAGGCACTGTTCTGTGTCAGTCTTCCTCAACCTCTGGCACTTACAATCTTTCTGACTCTTCTTCCATGTGGTTCCCTGAGTCTTGGGGGAGGGAATAGGATACAAATGTGATTCTTATATAGAACATTGCATAGGAACTCTTGTAGATAATGTCACATTCTACCTTTCTTTTTATAACTCTTACAGAAATATGTCTTCAAGATTACCTGGTGGATCAGGTAAAAAGTAAAAGTTATGAAGTAGGCTGTAAATAGAAATTTGTATCTTTATAGAAGAAAGTCCCTTTTTGGGTTATTTCTCCCTGGTGGATCTTGTCTTTTTTTAAAATTTTTTTAAATAGATTTTCCTGTGGGATTGGTTTATTGCAATGGGACCAGAACTTCTCCAGCTTGGAAAAGGTCATAAAATGAGGCCAGGACCCAGGGGGCAGAAACTGGAGAACAGTATCTGTATGGACTTTTTACCTAGGGCAAGTTATGAGTTAGAGGAGAAAAGAACAACTAGAGTCCTTCTGACTTTCATGCAGTGCAGAGCACTGAATCTTGACTGAAAATAAAATATTTATTTGCCTTCATATCATCCTTGCTGTACATACCCCCGGGGCAGTTTGTGGGTATATGTAACACTATAGTAGACGGTGTGATAGATAACTGTGGAGTTAGACTTTTGCTATCACCTTCTAGAAGATTCTGTTAACCAATAATTCCACACAGAGAAAAGATGCATGTTACAGACAGCTTTAGAGTAAAATTTGTTGATGTTTCTGAATATGCCATTACCCCAGGAGACTGTTTTTGACTTGACATATTAGATAACAAAACAAAAATAAGCAAGTACAAAAATCAAGACATGCTACGAAAAGATCATAGTTACCAGTATTAAAAGGATTGTCTTATAGCCTTGTGTTCAGGGTCCTCACAATCAGTATGAACTTTCTGCTCTTCAGTTTTTTTTTGTTAATTATTTATTTAATAACCACATACTTAGAAGAAGCATTTCATTACAACAGCATTGACATATTCAATAACAATTTTCTGACCTAAGATGCATCTTTTTTAAAATTGGCTATAAATTTTTAGGTTTACAGTTGAATTGTTACAGTTATACAATATTGTACTCAGTATAAACCCTATAAGACATAAAATTAAATGAGGTTTTAACCTTTAAAAAAGA
>NW_008350535.1:519764-520754 GCF_000622305.1 Nannospalax galili
AGAGAAGCATTTCATTACTGCTTTAACATATTCAGTAACAGACTCCAGAGCAAGAGTACATCTCTTTCACAAGTGGCTGTTAAGTTTCTAGGTTCATAGTTGAGTTAATACAGTTATACAATATTGAACTCAGTATAAGCACTGTAAGACATAAAATTGAGTATTTTAACCTTTAAAAAAGATCGCCACTTCATTTTAGAATATATTTTTCCTTGCAGAAAGACTCATTGTTTTTGCTACTAACACTGAGATGTTGGGACATGCATCTCTAATTTATATGTATCTGATTATTACTAGTCATAATCAGTTGTTGCACGTGGATCTTTGGTGCCTGTGTATGTCTATGAAGTAATCCGGTAGATTTCAATGGTAATGTTTATCACCTCTACTAATTAGCATGATGTAAATTTCCATGCATTGTCCTCAAATACAATACATTTTAAAAAATTTGTTGATTTTTTTATGTGTGTGTATATCACACAGAACATCCCAAACCATCTTATTCGACTATACACCCACTTCCCAAATTGCACCCTCCCATAGCCTCCCTGCCCCCACCAGAGCCCTTATATTCTGATATCCTTACTACTGTCTGCTGTGTTGTTGGCAGGCCAGCCAATCTGCACTACTTGCCCTTCTGGTGAATCTAGTCAGCCTATCTAGAGGTCTTTGTTTTAGGTGGGCCAACTGTTCCTCTTCCAGCAGCAATCAGTTGTCAATACTCCTTTAGATAAGATTAGGGTCAGCTGTTCATTTTCCCAGTTCTGCGCTGAGTTACTATTTGGGAGACCCTTTGATCACCCTGGCCAACAACTCAAAAGAAGGTATCTCCTATCTGGCATTGTTTTTTGCTATGTAGCGTTTAGCTATTCATATGGACTATTAAGAAATTATATTGACCCTTTTAATCTTTGGTTATACTTTCCTTTTGGATGTTTAAGGCCATATAGTTGGCCCACATAAACCAATTTATTTTTACTTTTAAGGTCG
>NW_008350535.1:520848-521606 GCF_000622305.1 Nannospalax galili
GGAGCCCCTGGCTCCTTTCTTTTACCAGCTCCATCCATGTGAGGATAAGTCAAAGGTCCTGCTCGACCATTGTTGGCTCCTCTTGGAAGCATGGAGGAAATGATTCCTCCGTGTTGACCCTCCTCTTTATAGACTGGACACTGGCTCAAGTCCATCTGGTGGGGTCTACTCAGCTTCCTTGATCAAGAGGATAGGTGACCCACTGCAATGACAGGAAATTTTGGGAGATGCTCATAGTACCCTGGAACTAGTCGACCTAGGAGGGCAAGGAGCAAAAAGTGTCCTTTATGTCCCTCTTACCAAATTATTATAGACCTCAGAATATGTCTGTTAACACCCAAGAAGGTTAGTTCCACCAGCCTGGTACTTTTAATTACTGTGTGTCGTGTAGATAAATCTTGGGCAAAGATCAATTGTTCTCAGATAAACCTTACCTAGACATATATTTCTTGAACTCCTATGTATAATTTGTCAGTATATTGTAGGAGTAATATGGTTCTCTCTGGTTTTCAAAACTAGGCATTATTTATCTCTCACATTGTCTCATCCCTCCACCATAGTTTTCCCACTTAAGGTGCCTCCATTTCCCTACTTCTCCTTACCATCCTACCTCTCTTGAGCTCCCTCTTTCCCCTTATACCCTAGGTTCCTTGTATCCCTTTCCCTTCACCCTCCCTTAAACTAACCCAATTTTTATCCATATCTCCCTTATTAAGTCATGTTTCCTACTGTTCTTCTCTTTCAGGTTATTTCTTTTC
>NW_008350535.1:521765-522817 GCF_000622305.1 Nannospalax galili
TTCTAGTTCCATCCATTTACCTGCAAATTTCATGATTTCATCTTTCTTTACTGCTGAGTAAAATTCCATCATATAAATGAACCACATTTTCATTATCCACTCTCAGTTGAGGGACACTTAGGTTGCTTCCATCTCTTAGCTATTGTGAAGAGAGCAGCAACAAACGTGCATGTACAAGTGTCTGTGCAATAGGAGAGTTCTTTGGGTATATGCCAAGGAGTGGTATAACTGGGTCAAATGGTAGGTTCATTTGTAGTTTTTTAAAGAATTCTCCACACTACTTTTCTAGGGGTTGAACAAGTTTGCAGCCCCACCAGCAGTGGATGAGTGTTCCCTTTTCCCCACATCTTCTCCAACATTTGGTATCATTTGTTCTCTTGATCTTAGCCAGTCTGACTGGGGTAAGATGAAATCTTAAATTGGTTTTAATTTGCATTTCCCTAAGTATTAGTGATGTTGAACATCTTTTAAGATGTTTCATAGCCATCTTTACTTCTTCTATTGAGAATTCTCTGTTCAACTTCTTAGCCCATCTTTCAATTGAGTTGTATCTTGTTTTGGCTTTCTGTTTTTGAGTTCATTAAATGTTCTGGATATTAAGCCTCTGTTGGATGTGTCACTGGTAAAGATTTTCTCCCATTCTTTGGGTTTTCTGATCATTTCCCTCGTTGCCTCCTTTGATGTAGAGAAGCTTTTTGGTTTAATGATTTCCCATTTGTTAATTCTTGCCCTTGTTCCCTGAGGTTTTCTGAATTTCCCTCGTTGCCTCCTTTGATGTAGAGAAGCTTTTTGGTTTAATGATTTCCCATTTGTTAATTCTTGCCCTTGTTCCCTGAGCAATTGATGTCCGGTTTAGAAAATCCGTGCCTTCACCTATATTGTGTAGGTTTTTTGGAATGTTTTCTTCTAAGAGTTTCAGAGTTTCAGACTTTACATTGAGGTCTTTGATCCATTTGGAATTGACTTTTGTTCGGGATGAAGACAGGGGTTTAGTTTCATTCTTCTACAGGTGGAGATCCAGTTTTGCCAGCACCATTTGCTAAACATGCTGT
>NW_008350535.1:523162-535511 GCF_000622305.1 Nannospalax galili
TGATGTATTCCTTGGTTTCTTTCTTTAAAGATTTAAATTTTTCATTGTAGAGGTCTTTAATGTCTTTGGTCAGGTTTATTCTGAGATATTTCAGTTTTTTTTTGCAGGTATTGTGAAGGGGAGTGTTTCCATGTGCTCTTTCTCTGATTGCTTGTTATTGGTATATCAAAAGGCTACTTTACTGAACTCGCTATTTATTTCTAGGAGATTTCTGGTGGAATTTTTGGCATCTCTTAGATATAATATCATATCATCTGCCAAAAGGGATAATTTCATCTCCTCTTTTCTAATTATTACTCCTTTAATTTCCTGCTCTTGTCTTATTGCTCTTGCAAGAGTTTCAACCACTATGTTAAAGAGAAGTGGAGATAGTGGACAGCCTTGTGTAGTTCCCAAATTCAATGGGAATGCTTCCAGTTTTTCTCCATTTAGAATGATGTTGGCTGTGGGTTTGTTATATATGGCTTTAATTATGTTGAGATATGTTCCCTCCAGTCCAATTGTCTCTAGGACTTTGAAGATAAGTGCGTGTTGAATTTTGTCAAAAGACTCCTCTGCATCTATTGAGATCACCATGTGGTTCTTATCTTTGAGCCCATTTATATGATTTATGATGTTTATTGACTTATGTATATTGAACCATCTGCGCATCTCTGGGATAAAGCCAACTTGATCATGGTGGATGATCTTTTTGATGTTTGTCTGTATGCAGTGTGCAAGTATCTTTTTGAGAATTTTTACATGTATGTTCATTAAGGATATGGGTCTATAGTTTTCTGTTTTTGGTGTGTGTATTAGTCACTTTTCTGTTGCTGTGAAAGAAATAATGACCAAAGCAATTTATAGAAGGAAGAGTTTATTTGAACTTAGGGTTTCAGGGATATTGCAGTCCATCATGGCAGGGAGGCATGGTGGGTGGAGGTGGCTAGAGGTGGCTGGAGCAGGAGCAGAAGAAAGTCGGAAAGTTTTGTATTACTGTGTCAATTTCTTTTGTTCTTTCCGAGATTTTGATGTAGGCACTTAGAACTATAAACTTCTGTCTAAGGACCTCTTTCAGCATGTCCCAGAGGTTTTGTTGTGTTGTATTGTCCTTTTCGTTTAGTTCCAGGAATGCTTTTATTTTTTCTTAATTTCTCCTTTGACCCATTCATTATTCAGAAGTGTATTGTTTAATCTCCATGTGTTCATGTGGTGATTAGGGTTTCTTCCGGTTTTGATTGTAAGCTTTATTGCACTGTGGTCTGATAGAATGCATGGAATTATTTCAATCTTTTTGTTGAGGATTGTTTTGTGCCCCAGTGTATGGTCGATTTTGGAGACGGTTCCATGGGATGCTGAGTACAAAGTATGTCCTTTGGTGCTTGGGTAGAATACTCGGTCGATGTCTGTTAAGTCCATTTTATATATGGTATTGTTTAATTCAGATGTCTCTCTGTTAAGTCTCTGCCCTGTTGACCTATCTAATGGAGACAGTGGGGTATTGACGTCCCCTATTATTAATGAGTTGGGGTTAATTTGGGTCTTAAAGTCCTGTAGTATTGTTTTTATGAAGTAGAGTACACCAGAGTTTGGTGAATGTATGTTCATGATTGTAATATCTTCTTGATTTATTATTCTTTTTATAAGAATGAAGTGGCCATGTTTATCTCTTCTGATTAGTTTTAGTTTAAAGTCTATTTTGTCAAATATTAGAATTGCAACGCCTGGTTTTTTTCTTAGTAACTTTTGCTTGGTATATTTTTGTACATCTTTTCACTTTAAGATAGTGTCTGTCCTTGAAAGTGAGATGGGTTTCTTGCAGACAACAAAAAGATAGGTTTTGTTTATTAACCCATTCACCTAGTCTGTGTCTTTTGACTGGGGAGTTCAGTCCATTAATATTTAAAGTTTTTAATGAAAGATGAGTATTGGATCCTGTGATTTTTATTTCTATTTACATTTATGATGTAGCTTTACTTTTCCAGTTATACCTTCATTGAATTTCTTTCCGCAACCCCTTGGGTATAGTCATTCCTTTCTTCAGCTCTTTGTATTGCTTCCAGAACTCTCTGAAGGGATGGTTTTGTGGACATGAATTCCTTCAGCCAATTTATGTCATGGAATATTTTTCTTTCTCTTTCAACTATAATAGACATTTCACTGGGTATAGTAGTCTGGGTTGGCATCTGTGGTCATTTAAAACTGGGAATACTTTGGTCCAGACTCTTCTGGCTTTTATAGTTTGCAATGAAAAGTCAGCTGTAATCCTAATGGGTTTTGCTTTATATGTGACTTGTTGTTTCTCTTTTAAAGCTTTCAGTATTGTCTCTTTGTTTTGTACATTTAGTATTACTACTATGATGTGCCATGGAGAGTTTCTTTTCTGGTCCTGTCTGTTCGGTGTTCTATATGCTTCTTGTATTTGTATGGGCATGTCTTTCATTAATTTTGGGAAATTTTCTTCCACGATTCTGTTGAAGATCTGGTCCATGCCATTATCTTGGGATTCTTCTCCTTCTTGTATGCCTATGATTCATAAGTTTGGTCTTTTTATGGTGTCACACTATTCTTGCATATTCCATTCTTGTGATTTCTTAAATTTTTCATAACCTTTGCTTGAGTGTTGTAGTTTGTCTCCTTTATCTTACAGTATTGGTGCTCTGTTTTCCATTTCATTCATCCCATTGGTGAGGCGTTCTCCTATCATTTCTAATTGGCTTACTGAGTGTTTCACTTCCTTCTTCATTTCAGCCTGAGTATTCTTCAATATTTCTAACTCTTTTCTGAATTCATTCAGAAGTTTATCCCTATCTTCCTTCAGTTCTTTGATTTCTTTGTTTGTGTGTTCTTTAAATTCATTGAATTCTTATATCATGTTTATAATTGTTCTTTTGAGTTCCATGTCCTGTATTATCTCTAGGGGGTTCTCATTGTACTCCTCTAGAGGACTATTGGTATTTGGTGGGGATATGTTATTTTGGTGTTTTGTGTTATTATTCTTTCACTGTGATTTTTACATGTGAATTTCTTTTGTAGTTTCTGATTCTTGTGTGAGAATCAAGTCTTCATGTTTAGGTCTGCTTCTTTTTGTGAACTTTATGTGTCTTACTTTATGTGGTTTACTTTTCGGGCATGAAAGGCTGGTTCCACTAAGCTTCCAGTTCTCTCTTTTGATTTTATGTTGGTGTGGCCAGATTGCTTTTGTCTTTAGGAGCGCCCACAGAGGCCCAAGTCAGTTGAGGATCAAATGCTCTCAGGCTTTCTCCTAAGGTCTGTATCCCTCCTGGATAGATTTTGGCTTCCAGAATTTGGGGGTTCAACTGGCCTAGGAGCCAGACCCAGGAAAGATGCTGGCATAGGGCAGGTGTTGGCCCTGCCATCCAGTGATGCAAAGGAAGATGGGGGCAGAAGGCGTCCCCAAGGGCCCCTGGGTACTGCACTAAGGAGCTGGGTTGGTCTTGATGCAAAGAACGAGGAAGAGGAAAGGTCAGCCCCAGCGACCAGGAAAGAGGCTGACGGGTTGTGGAGACCCAGGGAGGCAGAGGGAGGTGAGGGTTGGGGCCAGGCCCAGAGAGTCCCTGGGGACCTGAGAAGGAACTGAGTTGCTCTGGATGCACAGGATCAAGAAGAAGCAGTGGTGGTTCCCCAGGTTTTTGGGGACAGGACTCAGGCTAGGAGGAGAGACCTGTGGGGGAGATGGGAGGGTGAGTGAGGCTGGGGGAGTCAAGGCACCAAGGGCAGGATAGACATACCCTGGTGAGAGAGGCCTGTGTGTTGGATAGAGGCCTGTGGGTCCTACAGGCCCAGGGAAGGAGAGGGAGGTGAGGGTGGGGTTAGGCCCAGAAGCAGTGCTACTGGGGACCTGAGAAAGAACTGAGTTTTCTGGATGCACAGGTTCAGGAAGAAACAGTGGTGGCTCCCCAGGTATCTGGGGCGCCAAGACAAGGAATGGGACAGGACCCAGACTAGGAGGTGAGACCCCGGAGAGAGAGGCCTGAGGGTTGGAAAGGGGCCTGCGATTAGACTTCCCTTCAGTTTTTTAAAAAGAAATTTGTTTGAGTTACATTATGACTTTGTGCTGGCTACCAGAGCCCAGGACACTCATCTTCAAAGCAGGCTTCTGTTGCTGAAATGCTACTTGCACCTCAGAAAAAGAAGATGCCCAGTGCTCCTCCCCAGCATCAGAATTTCTGTGAATGAGTTTGGGAACTCCCACAGACAGATAGTTTAAACTAAATTCATTTAACTTAATTATTTAAAGGGATAATGTTTTTAGAAAGAAACAAACTGATTCTTTACCCATTCTAGAGGTGAACTGGTGTCTTTCCAATTTGAATTCTTTTAATGTGTGATAGGTGTCTTTTTTTTTTTTTTTGAGACAATTCCTGTAGCCCTGGCTGGCCTGTAGATCACTATGTAGACCAGGCTGGTCTTGAACTCACAGAAATCCACCTGATCCTGTCTCCCAAGTGCTGGGATTAAAGGTGCGCACTACTGCCCGGCATGTGATAGGTTTTATATCAGATATCAGGAAGCTCATAACATTAAAGTGAGCTTAATCAAATCCACGGAAAATTCACAGCAAGAGGAAATAAAAGCAGCAAGAAATAGAAATCACATTGTCCGTATCTAGAAGCAAAGTAGGGATAAACCTCGGGGACCCTGATGCCTTCAGGACAATTCATCTCAGGAAGGAAGGAGAATCAAAAGCTGAATCTAAGTTAGGAGAGAAATCCAATGTAACAAACACTGCAAATTGATTCTGTACCCAGAGTTCCTTACAAAGCATTCAACAGTTTGGATCCTCTTTCTTTTTCATTTTTACTTTAGATTTTTATGATCATGTGGCATGATATGGGACAGGCCTCCAGTGAAGACTTTTAAAGGTAAATATGGGTGCTTGATAAGGGGGTGGTGGCGGCGGCTTTGAATCTAATCACCTATGTAGCTGTCTACATACACATGAATAACTGTTGAGATTAAAACAAGGAGAATTAGTAACTGTTTAATATCTTTGGTGCATAGCAGTTGTACATCCCCGTATTATCATTTGTTCCTAATGAATTCTGTTCACCTTAGTATTCAACTACTGTGGTTGATTTGGGCCTTTAGTGATGTAATATGCACAGTAGATCAAATCCAGTGAGAATAACTAACACAATCAAATATAGCAAGATCTTTAAGATTTAAAAGAATTTCCTGTCATCTTGAATTGTGTCTGTCATTCACTAGTCATGTATGTGCAAGCTCGAGGCTACGAGGAGAGGCTACGAGGAGAATCAGACATTTTCTGGGATAGAAATCCCAACAGATTTCTACACATGTTGTATTAGCTGCTGTGGGAATATCACCAGCTTGCTGCTCTTTCAGTATCATAGCAACAATTCCAGGCAGGAGTTTTTCCCAGCAGGAAGAGCAGAACAGCATGTTTACTGCTGTTCTATAAAGCAGGAGTAGCTGAGCCAGGGTCTGACCAAGGCTAGTCTTAACCTATTATGCTGGAGGGGATAATAACACAGAAGGCAGGCAAACTGGAGGTGCTCGATAACATTCTTGCCTTGCAATTAAAAGTGTGTCTAAGGATTGTTGTGATTATTTATATCTGTACACATATGATGTCCCTTATGATATTAAGATATTTCTTCTTATAAAAGATTTAAATTGAGTATTTATAAATGAGGTGCATCCCAGGAATGAAGAAACATCTACTGTTGAAGGAGATCTGTCCAGAGCGTGATCATCTGGACACTATCCCATAGTTATTGGTCACCAATCTCTGTCACCACCTATCATGTTGGTCCATCCAGCCCTCTTGTTTCGCCTGCTCCCTCTGAACTGAACAAAATAAATCCTTCCTCCTTCAAGTTGTTTTTGTCATATATTCTGACGATGGGAAAAGTAATCAATATAATTTTACCATGTTACAAACAATATAAATTTGTATAAAATAAAAATATCAGCTTCACTGATAGCATTTGGTGTGCAGAGACCCCAAGACTAGTTCCACTATCCCTATTTAGTACATGTAGAAACTGAAACTCGAGAAAGCTCAAGGTGGTATGTGAACCCCAAAGTCTTTCCTATAAACTACACTCTTTATTTTGGGGGGACAACGCCTTGCCATTGTATATCCAGAATATCTTAGACTTGCAATACAATTTTGCTTTCTAATACATATATATTTGGACTGATTAAATTCAGTTTGACAAAGCTATTTTGTTAGTGTTTTTATAATACTCAGAAGACAAGAAGTCTCCATCTGTTAGTTTAGGTTTTTACATAGAGATAAGAGTTGAGGAACCCTGGATAGGACTCCTATATCAAACCTCTCCCACCCATGGCTCAGGGACCATTGCAGAAGAGGGGACAGGAAGATCGTTAAGAGCCAGGGTTGGTCCATGAACATAGGGAAGCAGAGGCTTTCAGGCCACTGGAAGCTTGCACATATGAACTTATGGCAGTGGTGGCATCGAGCACAGGACCTATGCCAACTCAATCAGACAAGGGCCCAGAGTGGAGAAAGGAATGGGTGACCCTAGTCTGGGAAATAGTGGAGACTGATCACTACTGGGTGAGGGAGAGTAGGCCTTACCAACAATCTGTAGATAGGCTGACTAGACTCCAGGGGATGAATTTGCACTGATGGACATCTGGGCACAAATGTTTGACTGGATAGGATTTGACATGTATAGTGGAATACATGAGGCCCGGTGAGGGGTGGAGGTGGGGGCATGGATGGGAGAGGGTATCTAAATTGATTAAGAATCGCTGTATGAAATGTGCAAAAACTCAATAAAGAATAATAAAAAAGAGTTCCAGCGACCCACTTAAAACTCAGAAATGCTGGAGATGTCCTATAGACAGAAGCCTTACATGGGGACTCAGTCCACACAACCCCCAAGGACAAGGTAGCAAATGGGAGAAATGAGGGTCATTTTGCTGAAGGATTTGAGTGAGGACAGTCAGCAGGGAAAAGCACTGGGTAAGTTTGTTGTTGCCTAGGAGGTTAATGGAAAATGTCTGCGCTTTGCTGAGCTTAACTCTCTGCATAAAAGATGGAGCAAAGTTGCTTAACAAGGTCACTCAGCTCTGGGGAGGTTTTTGATCTATGTGCAATCAAATCCTTTCACCTGCAGTGGCAGGTCAAACCTTGTAAATGGAGTCAACCAAATGAGTCACCCAGAAATTCAAGTGCCTGGATTGCATTTTCTTAGGATTCAGTCCCTTGTCACTGTCACTACCAGGGAATGACGCCTCCTAATTGAGGGGATTCTGTAATGCCCAGAGGCCTCTCCCTAGCAAGCACTTGAGGACACATTTTTATCTCGTTTAGATTCAGGCTATTCCCTGGAGGAAGACATTCACAACTGCAGAAGGAGCCAGCTTTGGAGAATAAGGACGATTTCAGCTGGGTAAAGTGTCAGTGATCACTGCAACCTTCTCTGGAAAAACAAAAATGAAATAAAAGGATTTAAAAACCAAAACCAAAAAACAACCCATCAAGCATAAGCACTGGGTAAAGAAATACGAACATGCTTAATTTCATCTGCTGATATCCATATTCTGAGCACTCATTTTAATGTTTCTATTCAGAGAATCTAGAAAAAAGTGAATTATACAGAGTACCTGTTCAAAGAGAAGTTAGATTCCTTGAGCCCAGCCTCCTGGAGATACTTGAACTTTAGTATTTAAATATAGGGAGCTGTGCTGCCCTGCATGTTAGGCTGACTGTATGACAGTATGTTCACCATGTACTACTGAGCACTAGCTGAGAGATTGATTTTTCAATCACATAGATCTAGTGATGTCATGCTGTTACAGGTGCGGATCTCTATCAAGAGGGCAGACCTTGAAGTTTCCAGGTTCTCGTGCCTCTTTACAATGAACCATACAGAGACACACAGATAGGTACAGGAAGGGAGAGGTGCAGAAACACACAGAGGCTCCAAGAGGGCAAGAAGGGAGAAAGGGGGCAGCTAGTTGGCAGACTTTTTAAAAGTCATTAACATAGTAGCCTCCTCTCCCTAATTTACATAATGCTTGGGCTTCTCAGGGGATGTTCCCTTTCTCAATGAATCTCATGTCAACTAAGGTCTGCTAGACTTTCCCTGATGCTGCCTTTGGATGTTAATCACTGGAACCATCTCTCTCTTAGCCCCAATGTGTAGATAGAAAGTACTTTAATTACCACCAACTTCTTGGCTGAAGTGCTGGGTTTCATCACTGCTGGTCTTCTGAGCTACTGGGGCTATACTTGGATCTCAACACTTGCTAGTTTCTGTAAAAACGATTCACACTCAGTGCTTAGATACGAATTACTACGTCACAATTTTTCAAATCATCCTTTCCCCCCTTCTTATTATCTTCAAAATGAAGTCTAAAAGTTTTAACAGAATCTCTCAGTTAATGACCCCATATTAAAATCTATACTGAAACGGTGCTTTCTCTGTGTGTAGTATGTATTTTTTCCTTCCTTATTTTTGCCTGTGATCTAATGTCTCCTGACATAGTTGTCTTCCCCAGCTGTAGCTGTAGACTTTGCTGCTGTCTCAAAAGTTATCTCTTCCTGGAACTTTTCTGATTTTTTTTTCAAGAAGGTATAATTTTTTTTCCTCTGAAGTTCTTTACTATTTAGCCTTCTCTATGGTAATTATCCTTAGTCTTTACTCTAAGTCCTTATTTGCAAGAAATTAGATATTACTAGATATTAGTCTTTTCTTTCAAACTCTGTAAAATGAGCCTCCTGGCCTGGAGTAGTTGAGCTGTTCTCTGTTCATGTTGATTTGCCGATTCTTTAAACTACCCAACCGGGAAAGACTGTGAAGTTGTACCCAAGCCAGTGGGGAAGAGACACAGTTTTCTTGCCTTAGTGATAACCCCTCCCCCAAGGTTTGGAATCCTTTGTGTACCTGCAGGATCTTACTAACTATACAAGTCACCATTCTGCAAAAGTAAAATCTGCCTTGCTGAGCTACTTTCATTTGGGTATTCTTTGTGTGGTACTGATGGGGTGCTTAGACCTCAGATTTTATTTCTAACATTATTTCTCTAAACTTTATTATTATTTCTAATTTGTCTTATCTTCTAGTCCATAAATAACTTAAGATCGAGAATTATGTTTTATCTTTGTTTACTTAGACTTTCAAAGTTTAATGTATTAAATTTGAATTTAGCTCTCGGTAAGAAGGCCCAATTAAATCTTTTTCTGAATTTCCACCTTTTTCATCTCCACCTAGGAAACAGTGATTGTCATCAATGCTGAAAGGAAATAGGCTTATGGGAATGGGTTACGTATTTGCCCAGATTTCCCATATGCCATTAATTCTCTATCATCTAAGTACTTAGTCTTTTTGTAGCATTTAATTACTTATAAAGCTCCAAACTACTTGTTTTTGAACAAAGCTAGTTTAACACTATGTTGACAATGATAGGTAAACCTAATTTTCATACAATGTTATACATGTTTACTTGGTCGAACAAGAACTAGAGAATGGTGACAGACCCCAGTTGAGGTTTTTTTTAATTTAACTTGTTAATAGTTATTGTTGTTATTGTTTAATTCTCATGGCTTTCTGCTGACACTTCAGATACCCTAGAGACTAAGCCAACGTCAGTGAATTACAACAGTTTATAACAGTACTGAGGATTAATAATAATTTCCTGGGGCTAGAGAGACGGCTCAGCAGTTAGGAGCACTTATTGATCTTGCAGAGCAGAACCAGAGTTCAGTTCCCAGCACCCACTCTCTAATACTCCAGTTCCAGGGGATCCTATGGCCTCTTTTGAACTTGATGGGTACCAGATATGCATGTAGAGCACTTACATACATTTAGACTAAACACTCATACATATTAAACAAAAAGTAAATCTTAAAGAACAGCCAGGTGTGGTGGCAGACGCCTCTAATCCCAGCACTCAGGAGGCAGAGGCGGGTGGATCTCTGTGAGTTCAAGGCCAGCCTGGTCTACGTAGAGAGTTCCAGAGACACCTAGAGCAACAGGGAGACCCTGTCTCAAAAAGACCAAAAAAAAAAAAAAAAAAAAAAAAAAAAAAAAAAAAGAACAACAGCATTTAGTGAGCTGAGTATGAGGGCACATATTTATAAGCTCAAAAATTTAGAAGACTGATGCAGGAGGATCATGAACTTGAGACTGACCTGGGCTACAGAGTGAGTCTCAGAAAATTAGCATTTATAATGCCCAACCCTAAGTGACACATCTACAAGGGAACCTCTACATCTAAGACTCATGGAGCATAAACATAGTGTAACAAGGGGTAAAGAGAATAGTAATGCATCTTTCGACTCTCATCAACGAAGCTCCTTCGTGCAACAGAGGGCAATGAACCCAGGGCGCAGAGACCATTGTGGAACAGGGAGCAGAAAGACTGTAAGAACCAAGGGAGAAGGTGCATGACCATGTGGAAATAGAGTTTTACATGCTCCTAGGACCTTGCTCATAGGAACTTACAGTAATGCTGATAGCATGAACAAGACCCATGAATACTCAGACAAAACCCAGCATAGAACTGGGGAAATGGGCAGCAGGCCCCAATCTTAGCCAAAGAACTATTGAGCAGCTCATTATTACTGAGTGAGGAAGAGCTGAACTTCTTTAAGGGAAGTCTAGTCAACCCTAGATAGGTTGACTAGCCCCCAGTGGATGAATTTGCACTGAGGGATGTCAGGGGACACTAACTTGACTCGAGAGTTCTTAGCATATAAGGCAGAATGCATGAAATTAAATTGGGGGGTATGAGAGGGTGCTGATGGGGAGAAGGTAAAAGATGATTAAGATGTTTTGTATGAAATACACAAAAACTCAATAAAAATATTTTTTTAAATTAGAATTTATAATAGTATCGAAGTTAAAGTAAATCTTAGAGGCTATTGTGCTTCATTAGGTACACACAGGACAGGACAAGTGTTTGCTAAATATTCAGTGGTTTATTTCTCATTCTCTCAGGCACATATACCTGAAGTTCAAAAACATTTGGAACAACAATGAAGTTTTTTTTTTCCTCTGATCCTGCAAAGGATGTCTCCACCTCTCCCTTGACGCCAGGGCTTCCTCCTGGCCCAAACGCCATCCTTTAGCTTCCGGACTTTGCTTATCTCTGAACATCAGCTCCTTTCTCCCACGTGGCCCCTGAGGCCGGAGCCTACCGCTTCATTTCTCGTCCGCTCCTCTACGGCAGTGGCCCATTTCCTACTATCCCTGGATGAAAGCATGAATCTTTTCCTCATCGTCATGATTTTTCTCTGTTCATTTAAATCAGTATCCTTATTATGCTTGCTTTTAAAAATTATATTCTTTTAACTGACAGATCGCTATTGTGCACTGTTGTGGAGTACTATATGATATTTTAATGTGACGCTTTTTGAGACACGGTCTCATTATGCTAAACGAGGCCCTCCATCGCAGTCGATTTCCTGAAGTCTCTCCACTGGCTTATCTCCAAATGGTCTTCACCCTGGTAATACATCATCTGTGACTCCTACCGTTTGTAAATATGATCTGCGAGTGCTGGAAAAGTCTGTGTATTAGAATGCTGTACCCCCAGTGCCCAGCACAGAAGGACGTGAACAACTTTGGAGGAACTATGCAAGTAGGAAGATGAACTACACACTGCTCAGAGCTTTTGGAAAGATAACAGGGGCTGGGGGTGTACCCCAGTGGTGGCATGCTGATCTGGTAGCCCAGAGAACAAGAACTGAGCAGAAAATGTCAGGGGGAAACGGGCAGAGGTGACCTTGACAACAGCTACACACTGTTGCTGGATGCCTGAGGAGTTCCCTTAATTTTATTTTTTTTAAATTATTTATTTAATAACCACATAATTAGAAGCATTTCATTACAACCCAATTAGCATATTCAATAACAATTTCCAGAGCTAAGATGCATCTCTTTCAAAATTGGCTGTAAATTTTTAGGTTTACAGTTGAATCAATACAGTTATACAATATTGTACTCAGTATAAACCCTATAAGACATAAAATCAAATGAGGTTTTAACCTTTAAAAAGATCTCCATTTCATTATGAAACTATACAGTTTCATACAGAAAAATTCATTTTTAATGCAATTGACACTAAGATGTTTGTACATGTGTTTCTAATCTCTGTATATCTGATTATTATTAGTCACAGTTGGTTACTTTCTGAGCTCTTTGGCATCCGATCATGGATATAAAGTCATCAGGTAGATTTCAATGGTAATGTTTTTCTTTTATTTATTTATTTTTAATAATTAAAAAAAATTTAATAGCTACATGATTAGAAGAAGCATTTCATTACAGCTTTAACATATTCAGTAACACACTCCAGAGCAAGAGTACATCTCTTTCACAAGTGGCTGCAAGTGTCTAGGTTC
>NW_008350535.1:535759-536779 GCF_000622305.1 Nannospalax galili
TCAATGGTAATGTTCATCACCTCTACTAATTAACATGATGTAAATTTCCATGCTTCCTCCTCAAATATAATACATTTAAAAAAATTTGTTGTTGATTGTTTTTGTACGTGTGCATATCACACAGAACATCCCAAACCATCTTATTCAACTATACACCCACTTCCCAGATGGCATGCTCCCATAGCCTCCTTCCCCACACTAAGTCCTTATACTCTGTTATCCATGCTACTGTCTGCTGTGTTGTGGGCACCCTGAGCCATTCCCCACTACTTGTTCATATGGTGAATCTAGTCAGCCTATGTAGAGGTCTTTGTTTTAGGAGGGTCAGCTGTTCTTCATCTAGCAGCAATCAGTTGTCAATATTCCTTTAGATAAGATTGGGGTCTGCTGTTCATTCTCCCAGTTCTATGCTGGATTACTATGTGGGAGTCCTTTGGGCAACCCTGGGCAACAACTCAAAAGAAGGTATTTCCTATCTAGCATTGTTGCTTGTTAGGTAGCCTTTAGCTATGCATATGGACTCTTAAAAATTATATTGGCCCCTTTAATCTTTGGTTATACTTTCCCTTTGGGTGTTTAAGGCCATACAGTTGGCCCAGATAAACCAATTTATTTTTACTCTTAAGGTCATTTGAGGATCTGTTCCTCAGGGGTCACATGGGCTTGGGAGGAGCCCCTGGCTCCTTTCTTTTATCAGTTGTGCCTAAATGAAGATAAGTCAAAGTTCCTTCTTGAATCATGGTTAACTTCACTTGGAAGTATGGAGGAAATGATTCCTCTGTATTGATCCTCCTCTTTGTAGCCTGGACACTGGTTCAAGTCTATCTGGTGGGGTCTCCTCGGCTTCCTTGATCAAGAGGACAGGTGACCTACCACAATTACAGGACATTTTGAAAGATGCTCATACTCCCCTGGAACTAGTTGACCTAGGAAGGCAAGGAGCAAAAACTGTCCTTCATGTCCCTCTGTCCAAATTATTATAGGCCTCAAAGTATGTGTGTTAAACATCCAAGAAGGTTA
>NW_008350535.1:537032-537897 GCF_000622305.1 Nannospalax galili
AATAATACCCTTCTCTTATGGTCCTACCTCTCTTGATCTCCTTCTTTCCCTTTATCCCCTAGGTTCCTTATATACCCTTCCCTCCCCCCTCCCTTAAACTAACCAATTTTTATCCATGTCTCCCTTATTAAGGCCGGCTTCCTACTGTTCTTCTCTTTCAGGTTCTTTCTTTTCCTTTACCTCCATGGTTCCTTTCCATTATCCTGGTTCCTGTAGTTATGTCTGGATATATACTCACTTATCAGGGTTTGGTTCTAGGACCCACATATGAGGGAGAACATATGTCGATTGCTTTTCTGAGTCTGTGTTACTTCACTAAGTATAAGTTTCTAGCTCCATCCATTTACTTTCAAATTTCATGATTTCATCTTTCTTTATTGCTGAGTAAAACTCTGTCGTATAAATGAACCACATTTTCATTATCCACTCGTCAATTGAGGTACACTTAGGTTGTTTCCATCTCTTAGCTATTGTTAAAAGAGCAGCAATAAATATGGAAGTACAAGTGTCTCTGCAATAGGATGAATGCTATGGGTATATGCCAAGGTGTGTTATAACTGGGCCAAATGGTTGGTTCATTTGTAGTTTTTAAAGAGTTCTCCACACTGTTTTCCATAGGGGTTGGACAAGTTTGCAGCCACAGTAGCAGTGAATGAGTGTTGCCCTTTCCCCACATCCTCTCCAACATTTGGTATCATTTCTTCTCTTGATCTTAGCCAGTCTGACTTGGGTAAGATGAAATCTTAAAGTTGTTTTAATTTATATTTTCATAAGTATTAGTGATGTTGAACATCTTTTAAGATGCTTCATAGCCATCTTTATTCTTCTTTTGAGAACTCTCTGTTCAACTCCTTAGCCCATCTTT
>NW_008350535.1:538375-538874 GCF_000622305.1 Nannospalax galili
AGTCAATCTTATTTATCTTTTCAAAGAACCAGCTCTTGGATTCTTGATTCTTTGTATTGTTTTCTCTTTTTCAATTTCATTAATTACTGCCCTGATTTTTGCTATTTCTTCTTGTCTGCTGGGTTTGGGTTTCATTTGCTGTTGCTTTTCAAGTGTCTTGAGTTACAATGCTAAGTCATTTATTTGTGTTCTTTGTGATTTTTTGATGTAGGCACTTAGAGCTACAAACTACCCTCTACGGACTGTTTTCAGCGTGTCCCAGAGGTTTTGTTGTGTTGTATTGTCCTTTTCATTTAGTTCCAGGAATACTTTTATTTCTTTCTTAATTTCTCTTTTGACCCATTCATCATTCAGGAGTGTGTTGTTTAATCTCCATGTGTTCATGTGGTGATTAGGGTTTCTTCTGGTGTTGATTGTAAGTTTTATTGCATTGTGATCTGACAGAATGCATGGAATTATTTCAATCTCTTTGTATTTGTTGAGGTTTGTTTTGTGCCCC
>NW_008350535.1:539047-566300 GCF_000622305.1 Nannospalax galili
AGTGGGGTATTGAAGTCCCCTACTATTAAAAAATCGGTATTAATATGGGTCTTAAAGTCCTGTAGTATTGTTTTTATGAAGTCGGGTGCACCAGAGTTTGGTGAATATATGTTCATGATTGTAATATCTTCTTGGTTTATTGTTCCTTTGATCAGAATGAAGTGACCCTCTTTATCTCTTCTGATTAGTTTTAGTTTAAAGTCTATTTTGTCAGATATTAGAATTGCAATGCCTGCTTTATTCTTAGTACAACTCACTTGGTATATTTTTTTTCCATCCTTTCACATTAACATAGTGCCTGTCCTTGAAAGTGAGATGAGTTTTTTTTCAGACACAAAAAGATGGGTTTTGTTTCTTAATCCATTCTCCTAGTCTGTGTGTTTTGACTGGGGAGTTCAGTCCATTAATATTTAAAGTTATTAATGGAAGATGTGTATTGAATCCTGTCATTTTTATTTCTGTTTACATTCTTGATATAGCTGTACTTTTCCACAGTTATACCTTCATTAAATTTCTTTCTGCAACCCCTTGGGCATAGTCATTCCTTTCTTCAGCTTGTTGTATTGCTTCCAGAACTCTCTGAAGGGCTGGTTTTGTGGATATGAATTCCTTCAGCCTATTTATGTCATGGAAGATTTTTCTTTCCCCCTCGACTATAGACATTTTGACTGGATATTGTAATCTGGGTTGGCATCTGTGGTCATTTAAAACTGGGAATACTTTGGTCCAGGCTCTTCTGGCTTTCATAGTTTGCATTGAAAAGTCAGCTGTGATCCTAACGGGTTTTCCTTTATATGTGACTTGTTGTTTCTCTTTTGCAGCTTTCAGAATTTTCTCTTTGTTTTGTGCATGTAGTGTTTTTACTACGATGTGCCGTGGAGAGTTTCTGTTCTGGTCCTCTGTTTGGTATTCTATATGCTTCTTGTATTTGTATGGGCATGTCTTTAAGTTTGGGAAATTGTCTTCCATCATTCTGCTGAAGATCTGGTCCATGCCATTATCTTGGGATTCTTCTCCTTCCTGTATGCCTATGAATTGTAAGTTTGGTCTTTTTATGGTGTCACACAATTCCTGCATGTTCCATTCTTGTGCGTTCTTAAATTTTTCATAATCTTTTCTTAAGTGGTCTAGTTCATCCACTTTATCTTCTAGTCTTGATATTCTGTTTTCAATTTCATTCACCCTATTGGTGAAGCTTTCTCCTGTCATTTCTAATTGGCTTACCAAGTGTTTCACTTCCTTCTTTATTTCAGCCTGAGTAGTCTTCAATATTTCTAGTTCTTTTCTGAATTCATTCAGAAGTTTATCCCTTTCTTCCTTCAGCTCTATGATTACCTTGTTTGTGTGTTCTTTAAATTCAGTGAATTCTTTTATCATGTTTATAATTTTTCTTTTGAGTTCCATGTCCTGCATTATCTCTAGGAGGTTCTCATTGTAGTTGTCTAGAAGACTATTGGTATTTGGTGGGGATATGTTTTGGGGGGTTTTCATGTTATTATTTTTTCTCTGATTTTGACATGTGAATTTCTTTTGTAGTTTCTGATTCTTGTGTGAGATTCAAGTCTTCAAGTTTAGGTCTGCTTCTTTTTGTAAACTTCTGTACCTTTGTGGTTTACTTTTTGGGCCTGACAAGCTGTTTTGTCTAAGCTTCCGGTTCTCTCTTTTGATTTTATATTAGGGTGGCCAGATTGCTTTTGTCTTCAGGAGTTCCCACAGAGGCCTAAGTCAGTTGAGGCTCGGATGCTCTCAGGCTTTCTCCTAAGGTCTGGATCCCTCCAGGAATGACTTTGGCCTCAGGAATTTGGGGGTTGGAATGGCCTGGGAGCTGGGCCAAAGAAAGATGCTGGTCTCAGGCAGCTGTTGGCCATGACAGTCAGAGATGCAAAGGGAGATGGGGGTGAGAAGAGGCCCCAAGGACTCCTGGGGACTGCACTGAAGAGCTGGGTTGGTCTGGATGCAAAGGATCAGGAAGCCAAAAGGTCAGCCCAGGCATCCAGGAAAGAGGTTGGCAGGTTGTGCAGCCCAGGGAAGCAGAGGAAGGTGAGGGCTGGACCAGGCCCAGAGGGCTCCTGGGTACCTTGAGAAGGACCTGGATTGGTCTGGATGCAAAGGATCAGGAAGCAGTGGTGGTTCCCCAGTGTCTGGGGCGCCAAGACAAAGAATGGGAAAGGACCCACGCTAGGAGGAGAGATGGGCATGGGAGATGGGAGGGTGAATGAAGCTGGGGGAATCAAGTCGTGGAGGGCGCAATGGACTTACCCCAGAGAGAGGCCTGCGGGTCGGAGAGAGTGACAATGAAGTTTTAAGAAGAAACAAAACTTGAAATTAATTTCAGAACGACTATTCAAAGTTTTATTTTGGAAGCTTAAAAACTATAGTTTAAGGTTTACTAATGGATGCATAAATATCCACTATAGTCTACTTCTTTGTATCTATACAGACTGAGCTACACAAAATAATGCTACCAAATAGTTAACTTCCTCGTCTTCCCATTGCAGTATCTTATCACCATCCAGGCACTTTTGGAGGTGTCTGAAACAATTAACTAATTTTAAGACAAAAACAAAAAAACACCCTTTCATTTTCAGCTACAAACTAGACACCATTATGTAGGATAGCAAACTTTGTGTGTGAATCTTGCCAAGACAATTTGTTCTCTCTCTCTCTCTCTCTCTCTCTCTCTCTCTCTCTCTCTCAGTCTCTAAATTTCTCCTTCCCTTTCTTCCTCACCACACCCATACACAAATGCATATGCACGTGTGTTCATTGCCCCGTTTGTATTTCCATGCAGCAAAAGTTCCCCATGGCATTAGAGCTTAGAGATTATATATTAGCCAGCTAGCCAGCTGCATACATCCTTGAAATAATTTGTAAAGCATCTACCTCTTAACTTTTGTGATATTACATAACATTTTGGGGGATGTGACAGAAAAATTACTGACTTAAAAAAACATACTAATATTATGAAAACATGCCTTAAACTGGCTTGAGAAATGTGTTTTAGGGTTCGTGCAGGGACACCATATGGTGACTGTGTTTCGCAGCATGACGGTCATCCAATCTGGGTATGGTGGCACACACCTGTAATCCCAACCGGATGGTGGAAACAGGAAGGTCAGAAGCAAGGCCATCTTCAGCTACCTGGAAATTCCAATACCATCTTTTGCTACATGAGACCTTGTAAAAATGAAAAAAAGTGAAATATGTAATTCACATTGTTTCAGTGTACCAGAAAGTATCTCTATTTATTTATTTATTTATTCATTTATTTATTTATTTATTTATTATTTATTTTATGTGTATGAGTGTATTGCCTGCATGTACGTGAGCCGTGAGCTGCCTGCATGTACGTGAGCGCACCCATGTCGCACAATGCCACGGAGGTCAGAAGAGGGCTTCAGATTCCCCTGGAACTGGAGTTAAGGACAGTTCATAGCTGCCATGTGGGTGCTGGGAATTGAACCCAGGTCCTCTGCAAGAGCAGTCAGTGCTCTTAACTGCTGAGCCAGCTCTCCAGCCCCAAGGGATAGCGCAGCCATTAAAGGCTAAGGCTAGCAACCAAAAAATGTTTTTATTTTTTTATGAAAAAATTTTCTTTAAGCATTGAGGATTCCAATTAGCCTATTAATGGGATTTTTAAAAATTAAAAATGTCACATTATAAAGAAAGAATAAAAAATGTTTATTTTGCTATTTTTAATTCACAACCATTTCACGTTGACCACCTTGGGTCAGTTCTCTGCTTGAAACCTTGTATTTAACTTAATATTTTGGTCAGGGTTTTACAGAAAACATGGAGATTATAGTGACAGTTTTTTTTTTTTTTTTTTTAAGCTGGGAGCTAACACAGCATTATGTCATGCACCTGAAATTCCAGCACTTGGGAGACAGAGGCAGGAGGATTATAAATTCCAACTTGAACTACATATGAGTCCTAGTTTAGGGGAAAAGAAATGTTTAGCTTAACAACAATCAGTGGAGCATTCTGTTCGTGATGATCATGGAAAACGTGGAACCATTTGGGGAAAAGCATCATTTGTTAGGACCCTGGGGATGCTATGCTTGCTGGAGAGGGACACGCAGTGAAAAGTAGTGCAGCTGTCACCAAAGCTGCTGTCATAGAGGCTGCAGCCAGGTCGTCCATACCTCCTGTTTGCAATAGTATTCCAACATTCTGCCTTCCACTGGCCAAACCTAATCAGAAGCCAGGGAATTGGCTCCTGAAGTCCTAAGGGCCCAGCCACCTGGGATGTTGAACCGAGTGAAGTGGGTGAAATGTGTATGTAGAAAAAGGCTAATGGCTATGCCAGTATCTATTACATCATCATAGATTTTAAATAATGACAACAGACTTATTCATCTATGTAATTGGAAGAAAATCTGGTATGATGGTTTATATTGATTTTCAACTTGACAGATCTAGAATCACTTAGGAGTCAAATCTCTGGGCATGTCTATGAAGGAGCTTCTAGACTGAGTTATTTGAGGTGATAAGACCTACTTTAAATGTAGGTAGCACCATCCCATGGGCCGAGTCTCAGACTGCACAAAAAAGAAAGTGATCTAAGAACTACCATTTGTTTTTCTCTGCTTCCTGACTGAAGACACAATGTGACCTCACACGTCTGCTGTCAAATCTTCCCTGCCATAATGGACAGCATTCCTACTCAATCTGTAAACCAAAGTAAATCCTCACTGCCTTAAGTTGCTCCTTATCAGGTGTTTGGTCATGGCAAAGAGAATTGTAACTAATACAGGAAACTATTACAAATAATACAGGCCATTGGTGTGATAAGCCTGACCATATGATTCTTAGGCTTTTGGAACTGGTTAGTGGGAGGAATATGGAAGAGTTTGCAGCTGTGGGCAAGAAAAGTCTTAGAATGCTGTAAGCAGAGCTTAGGAGGACATTCTGATGGGCATTTGGATCAGAATGCTGAGAGAAGTATGAATAGTGGAGGCCCAGATCATGAGATTTCAGAGAAGAGGAAGGACAGGAGCTAGGCTAGAGATCTTTGAGTTATAGTCTGGCAAAAAAATGTGGCTTCATTCTGCCAACGTTCTGAGAGCTTGAGTGAATCTAGGTTCAAAAGTAATGGCTGGAAAGGTCAAGACAAGAGAACATTCAGGCTATGGAGTGGTTACTGTTAACTGCTCTTAAACAGATCGAGAGAGAGAGAGAGAGAGAGAGAGAGAGAGAGAGAGAGAGAAGATTAAAAAATATGAGGTTTAGTTAAGGATGAAATGTAAACAAGTTTAAAATTGTGGACAAGTATATGGTGTAGAGAAAAGCTGTAATTGTGATAAGGAAAAGTTATAGTTAGAACTTTCTATACTCATATGGGATCTTCTTTTATGCTTATACTATTTTTTAGTTTCCTTTTTGTTTCACTTACTTGGTAGACACTTTGAAATGCAACCCTGAAATGCTTTTTATTGCTCTGGATGTTTTCACTACCCTGAGATGTTTCATTACTTTGTAATATCTTGACGCTCTGTGATGTTTCCTTCTCACTATGTCTGACTGTTGATAAAGATGCAAAACTAGGAGGATGGAAAGTTCACTAAATGAGGCACCTAGTCCAATTAGTTCAAGAAAAAGTACAGATCAAACATGGCAGATATCTAAACTTCTGTTGGTGATATCCAATTCCTAGCCAAATTAGCCCATCCGAACTATAGATCAAAAGGCAGCAGACGTCCTGACCCATGCCTGGGATATCTACTTTGTAAGCTGTGATGATTGCGTGAACTCAGGAAAGAATTTTCCTGAGATAACATGGCCCATCATGAAAGGACATAGGGCCCAGGGCTAGTCATAAAATGATGATATAAAAATGCCTATTTAACCCCCATCTGTGCTTCTGTTCCAGGCCCAGAAAATCCTGAAGCCTTTGTTGCTAATTCTGGGACCTCATGCATGGGAAGAGGATGAATAAGCATTCTGACTCTCTCCTGGGTAAATTCTTGATCTCAGAGTAGCTGTACAAAGAACTGTTCTATGACAATTGTTAAGAAAATCACAAAAATTCAATAAAAAAGAAATTTCCTTAAAAGAAACTTACGTTCTCCATCAGTACACCTCAGCAGAAAAGGTTCCTTTTGGGGAAGACACCCATGGAAGGCTCCAACTTGTGAAAACGCAAATTCATCCAAGTGAAAAGAGCCTGAGCTTCTATACAGCTGCCTGGAAAAGCATTTCCCCATGGTTAGCATGCAGAGGACAATGCAACTGTAGTTCTAGAGAGCCAGGCTGCATTTTCAGGTGGCAACAGAATCTAGATGGTGCAAAAGTGAAGCCCCTGGTGCCGTGATTCCAGACAGCCTCTGAGGTCGGGCAGCGTGTGACAGGGTTAGAATTCCTGAAGAAGGCCATGAGAGGCTATTGTATGAAGCTTGGGAGGTGAGGCTTCAGTTGTACTGGAGACTCCAGAATGTTGGAGATTCCAGGACCATGGGATGTCCACTGAAGAAAGCTGCATGAATGGCTCAAGAGACTGACTATGTGTGCTGCAGGTGGCAGAACTGCAGGGCCAAGTCTGCCGACTCCACTGGAGCTCTAGATATACTAAGAACAGTTGCAGGATGCAGTTTGCCTTGGGTTTCTATTTTTCTTTGTTCCACACTTTACTTGTGGGTCTCATTCCTCCCTGTTGGAATGGGAGTGTTTGTTTTGCGTCTTAGTATATCAGAGCTATGTAATTTATTTAAATTTTGTAGGAGTTTACAATTAAGAGATTGCCTTAAGACAAAATTTTGTAGGCGTTCATGATTAAGAGAATCCCAAAGTGATCTAGACTTAGGACTTTTAACAGTGTTGGATCTTTGGAAGACTATGGGGCTTGTGAAATTGGACTGCATGTGTTTTGCATTATGAGATGGCCATGAGTCCATAGGTAGAAAGAATAGAAGGTTATGGCTTAGAACTGCCTTGTCTGGGTGTCAAATTGACAAGGAATGGACTTGTGATGGCTAAGTGATTATCAGTTCAACAAGATCTAGAACCACTTAGGAGATAAGCCATGCCACTTTGACATGTCAGCAAGTGAGTTTCTAGATTGGGTTAGTTGAAGTGGGAAGATCCACAGTAAATATTAGCAGCACCATTCCATAGGGTGTCAGGCTGAATAAAAGGGAGAAAATGAGCTGAGCATCAGCATTCTCTCTGCTTTATGACTGGGAATGAAACATGACCCATCTGCCTGATACTCCTGCTGCCACACTCCCCCCGCCCCATGATAGACTGTGTCCCTACTCAAAGTATAAGCTAAAATAAATCCTTCCACCCTTACATTGCTTCTAATTAGGATTTGACTACAGCAGAGAAAAATAATTCATCTAGCAAAATATCTCAAAATGTTAAAAACCTAGTTTTAAGGCTACAGTATGAGGGAATGTCATAAATGTTCACAAAACTAACCTATGAATGTTTTTTAAGACCTGTTTATGATAGTTTAAGAGAGAAAATAATCTAAATGCTTAAAAGTAAGAAATCAAGTGAACCATAGTTTATCAACGCAGGGAAGCAGCATTAAGTTGTATAATATGGTTGTAAAGTATACCTTATGCTATGAAACCATTTCATCAGAGTTTTTTATAAAATAGGCTTATGGCATGACTTTATTTTTTATATGGCGGGAGAAACAGCGTGTGTGTGTGTGTGTGTGTGTGTGTGTGTGTGTGTGTGTACATAAATATAGAGTAAAAGAATCAGAAGTACAGTTACTAGGGTTGGAAAAATGGCTCAGTGGATAAAAGTTCTTGCTCCACAAGCATGAAAACCCCAATGCAAGTTCTCAGTACACACATAAGACATATCACAAACATTTGTAATTCCAGTGCTTCTGTGGGGAGATGGGAGGTAGAGACTGGAGAATCCTTTTAAGCTCCTAGACCAGTGAGAACAAAAGATCCTGTAACAGATAAGGTGGAAGATGAGGATTGACACCCAAAGCTGTGGCACATGGGTGACCACACAAAAGACAGTTACCAGAAAAAAGTGGTTTTTATTTGGGTACATGATAGATGATTTCTATTAAAGAAACAGTTTATTCATAATTTTGAAGTTCTTACGATGCACAGAGACCTATATTTGTTTTAGATTAGGTAAAGACTGTTCTGTTCAACTACGGATAGATAGAAACAAAAGTAGAGATTTTTTTTTATTCCAATGTTAAAATAGAATTTTTAATGTCTGTATTATCCACAGCATTTTAAGATTTAGTTATTTTGTATGTATATGTGTGTATGTGTGCTGGCATGCGTGTGCCATGGAGCACATGTGAAGGTCAAAGGATAACTTGTGGGAAACGGTTCTCTCCTTCTATCATTTGGGTTCTGTGATATGAACTCACCCCCGGTCATTAAGCTTGATATCAAGAGCCTTGACTCATGGAGCCATTTTGCTGACCCAGTAGTTCTTTTTAAATTTTTTTTAAGGTTTGAATGTAAAGTAATGGGCTTTATTATGGTATCTTTGTAAATATTTGTCATTTAATTCAGTTCTCATTCATTCCCCTCATCCACTGCCCCCATGCAGCTACTTCCCTCCAGCCATGCTCCCCCCATCTTAGTCTTCCTTGTTTTTCTTATTTCATTACCCTCTGTATTTTCATCTCCCATAACATGTCTTCCTTTTTTTCCCATGATTCTCCTAGCTTCACCACACACATATATAAACAGACAAACAAAACACACATATATACACATATGCACATATATATATATATACACACACATTGATTGAGTCTGGCTTATTTTGCCAAACATAATAACTTTCAGTTGATCTATTTCCCTGCAAGTCATGATTTCTTTATGACTTCATAAAATTCCATTGCATATATGTACCACATTCTTTTTATCCATTCATCTGTTGATAGACATCTCAGCTGGTTCTACTTCTCGGCTGTTGTGACTAGTGCAGCAAGAAATATGGGTGTGCAAGTCTCTGTGGTATGTTGACTTAGAGACCTTTGGGTATGTGCCCGAGAATGGTATAACTGGGTCATATGGTAGCTCTATTTTCAGTAAAAAATAGAAAACCATTAATAAAAAATTAGTATTTAAAATAGAATTCTTTCTTTAGTTTCCTGTTTGGAGGAAATAAGGACCACAGAGATACTTATTGGAATTTTGGAAATCTGTAACATCCAGAATTCAGGGAGATGAAGATATATAAAGTCAACATTACACAAAAACCACAGGTTCGGATGTTCAAGCATTCAGCCAAGGAAACCTAATTAGTTGGTATTAGATCGTCACCTTAGGCCCAGCCCTGTCCCTGTGTGATAAGGAGACACTCCTTGGGAAGACCACCCTCAAGCAAAATGAGCTGTTGAGCTGCACAGGCTCAGTTCCTTGTTTGAACTCAGTAGTCTGAATACTCAATTCCTCTTCTCTTAGAAGAGAGAAATTCTGGTCAAAGACCTATGTGGAAAGAAACCTGCCTACTCATTATATATACCTGAAATAATCAATGCATGGTCACTTATAGGCTATTATTATTTCCTTAGTATCAAGTTAATTTTTAAAAATTTTATATATTTATTTATTTTCCATGTATGCATGTATTGCCTGTATATAGGTAAGTGCACCTGTGTTATGCAGTGCCCGCAGAGGTCAGAAGAGGAGGTCGGATTCCCTGAAACTGGAGTTAAGGACAGTTGTTAGCTGCCATTTGGGTGCTAGGATTTAAACTCAGGTCTTCTGCAAGAACAACCAGTGTTCTTAACTGCTGAGCCATCTCTCCAACCCCTCAAATTAATAAGAATGACCTTGCAGTTAATTAAACATTGTAACACCTATTATGAAACGAGTGTGTTGATGGTTCTTAGGGATACAAATTTGCGAAAAACTTGGTTCCACAAAGAGTCACCTTCTAGGGGAAACAGTGGAACTATATCACATAAACCTAACAAGCTTTGTGTGTTCAACTTCCTTGACTTTTTAATCTGTCCTTGAGGTCTCCAAAGTCACCACATGGGGAACAGTGACTTTCCCTGTGAAGCTCTTCCAGTTCTATTTATGTATTTATTTTTATTTTATGTGTGGGTATGTGTGTGTGTGTGTTGCCTGCCTCTATGTAAGTGCACCCATGCATGCAATGCCCATGGAGCCAGAAGAGGGCACCAGAAGAGGGCACCCTGGAATTGGAGTCGCAGATGATTGCTAGCCAGAGCGTGGGGTGCTGAGAACTGAACTTGGGTCCTTTGGAGGAGCAGCCAGTGCTTTTAACCCCTGAGCCATCTCTCTAGACTGCTCTTCCTGTTCTTGGTTAGTCTTTTTGATAAATGGCACTGCTCAGACCTTCCTGAAAGGCACTTTCAACTTCTCTTTTCTTTAGTTTCCTATCTGTTTATCAGTTTAGAGAAATCCACTATCTTCACCTGATTTCACATTCCCTTCTTAATGGCCTTTGATCTGCTCTCTTTTATCTGGGCCATACCAAATGCCACCTAATGGATCTTTCTGCCTACAGACTTTTATCCCATCATACATCTTCCATATTGACACTTCAGTGACTTTTATCTATGCATAATTGATTATGCTCTTCTTTTACATAAAAAATCTCAAATGATTCTCCACTTTGAGTACAGCCCTAATGACTTATCGTGGCGGTGAACGTTGTCTGCTATCCATTCACTTGTTAGTGTTTGGTTCTTGTGTTTAGAGAGTCTCTCTTTCTCTCTCTGCTGTGTGGACCGAACTGGAATTCTTGAACTCGGGCAATCTTCATGCCTCAGCCTCCCAAGTAGCTGGGACCACAAATTATAGTTTGAACTAGGACTGTAGTTTTGAATAAAAAATATACATCATTCCCTAACAGGGCTTTGCCTCACCAGTCCTGATCTTTGAATATGTTGTTATCTCTCCTTGAATGTTCTTTTCCATTCTGCCCAAATTCCAAATTGTGCCCAAAATTCCACTACACACTACTGTGCTATACTGTGGCTCACGAAAAGCTATGAGAATGATATCCTCTTGTGTCAAGGATGATGGCCTTATTAGAAATCAGCCTTTAAAGTTGTAATTAAGATAATTATCTTGAAATAAGATCATCTGTGTTATGGTATGCCATATATAACGACTTACATATTAAGACACAGAAAGGGAGAACATATAGAAAAGAGAAACAATGTGAAGTTGGGGGCAGATGTTAATGTTAGGCTGCTACAAGTCAGGAAATGCCCAGAGTCAGCAAACCCTCAAGAAGCTGGGCAGGTTCTTTCCTGGAGACTTCTGGGGAGTTTAGTCTGCCAACACTTTTATTTTGCACTTAATGTTTTCAGAACTGTGATAGTATAAATTTATGTAGTTTTCAAGCCATTCAGTTTATGCTAATGTGTTATGGAAGTCCCAGAGAATGAATGCAGTTCCATCCTTAGGGAGGTTCCCTTTGGGAAGGGAGAGTCACATTATGACTGCACTTGAGAATGGATGTTGGTCTCAGACAAACTTTCATAAGAAATTTCTTAAATAAAAAGTGATCCAGGACTAGATAACTAGATTTTTAATGCCTCACTTAAAATAGTCTAATTACGTTTATCTTATGTGAGGCAAATATGGAAAATGTCCACGTAATGTAGCCACTAAGAAATGAATAATGGTATTGCTGTTGCTCCTGCTCCCTGGCAAAGCAAAATACCTAACAAGACAACTTAAGGAATGACTTAGTTCAAATCACAGTTTAAGGGTGCATTCCATCATGGCAGGCAAGTTGTGGTGGTGGGGGGAGCTTGAGGCAGATGGTTACATTGCATAGTGATCAGGAAGCAAAGAGAGATGGATGCTTGTGTTTAGCTCTTTCTCCGTATTCAGCCATGAGATGTCCAACACTCACCACCAGAGTGGATTTTTTCTTTATTTAGTTTAACCTTTCTGGAAACACCCTCAATAGCACACCCAGAGATATGTTTCCATGGTGATTGTAAATCTCAAATTGACAATCAACTTAGCCATCACACTTCTATGGTGATTATTACTCCTTAGTTCATTTGTTTCCAAGGCTTTTCCCTATAAGCTCATTAAAGGCAGAACTGTCTTAGTCCCTCTCATTTGTCCAATGTATAGACAAAGTTAAGCATAGGGTTGGCATTCAATAACAATAAAAATGCCACATCATGAGAGTTTCCAGGAAGAACTAGGCATTGCATTCTGTAAGGGTAATAAGATGCTTATTGGATAATATTCTGTGACATTGTTGGTATGTGATAGGACTCACAGATCAGAATTTAAGGAAAGACTCTTGTAACTTATACATAGAAAAGATAGTAATTAGTTCATACAAAATTCATTTATTCTTTTTGTAGAACAGTTTCTGTTGCTCTAACAAAGTACCTGAGACTAGGTAATTTATAAAGAAGTTTATTTGGCTCAGCATTGTAGAGACTGAGTACTGAAAGCAGCATGTTACTTACTATACCGTGAGGGCCTTATAACTGCATTATAAAGTGGAGGAAGGCATTATATGGCAAAACAGAGCAAGTGTGCTAACTTGGGTCTTTGTTTCCTGTCTTATAAAGTCACTCAAACCATCATGTTGTCTCTACCCTCTGTCCCCAGCTAATCTTAATCACCTTCCCAAGGTCCCGCCTCCAAATACCATTAGTATATGAATTTAAAGTTTCCAAGACGTAAATATTAGGGGGAAAAATTAAACCATTGCAATGATTTAATTCTTTGTTTTCAATTTTAAGGTCACAGAATATTAATGTGAGCATGTTTGCTTGTGGCCTTGCTCAAAATTATGTTGCCTTTAGAAGTCCATATTGAGATTCCCAATACCATTTTCCAATCAGATTATTTTCTGTCTGGTATGATTAGGATATGTTTCTGCTACTGCACTTACAGCACAGAATAGTCAATGTACACTTAACAGTCTACACTCTACACTTTGTAGATGAGGTCCATGTATTATTCATTCAGTGCCTGGCAAGGTGCTAAATCACATTAGTGGTAATGAGTATGTTTTGAATAGCCCAGCAAATGAATAACCAGAATCCTGTTGCTTGCAGGTGATAGAAGATTCAGAAATATTTAGCTGTTTATCATTATTTATTTGAAAATTTGGGGTCAGATCACATAACTTCTAGTGGCAAGTTTCCTGCTTACTCCACAAAATTGAAGGGCAAATACATTTTTGAGAGTAATGCGTCAATATCTGACATCAATTCTAATTCTCACATAATGTTGTATACCTTGCAACAAAGTTAATCATTCACCACTTCCTACCTGTCAGCCCATTGAAGCTTGGGACCCAGAGGAATTGCAAAGCCTGAATTGCTTTGCGTGGACTAAACTGCTCTTTTCTCATGAGGTTGCTTTTCTATTTAAATCATAATTCATGGCTGTGCTTTCTCGATTTAGGCTGCACGGAGTGTCAGGCACTTTTTATCATAGGCTGTATAGAGCAACTGATTTCTAGAATGGCATTGGGTATAATAATCTGTTCCATGAGGCTAGTCCCACAGAGGGAAGGATTCTGCCATGATGTTTTGATGTAAGCTAATTATGTCCCCCCTTTCTGAAACATTTTTTCATCATGGTAACGAATAACTATTAGGAGATTGCCAGCCAGACCACTCTCCTCCTTCACTCAGACAGTGTATGTCAAGAACTTTATTTACCACCAATGTGAAAAATATCTTTCTTCCTGCCTTAGGGCTTCTACATATAATTTTGACAGCCTTTACTTTATCAAAGAAATTGTGTCAATTTAAAAGCTGGATCTTTCCTTACTGCGGTTGAATATCAAATTTTAGGTATAGAAGGATCTCTTTAGTGCCAAATTTAAAAGTAAATTTAAGGCCAAATTAGAGAAGAGTTATACTTTTGAAAGGCCATTAGTTTTGTAATGATCACAGTAGAATTCTTTCTGCAAGAGCCACTTAAGGTTGAATTTTCACTGGACACCACTGGTATTTTGAGATGTTAGGTCAAGCACATCTGCACATGTGCATGGTTAGGATCATTGCTGGGGGGTGAGTTTCAGACACTAAACTGCATAACTTGATATATTTCATACCCAGGAAGTAGTTGGTAAAAATTCACAGAGGCTAGTGTCAGCCTCAACATATGACAAAGCCAGTGCCAATAGGGTTGATGGGTCCTTTCCAAACAGCAGCAGACATATTCTCATGGAACAGAGCTTTCCACATCACTGAGCATGGCCTTTTTTCTTTTCTTGAAATAAAGCAGGGTTTCTAAGTCCTGACTGCACATTGGAAATACCTGTGAACATAAAAAAGTCCAATGTTTGGGCTTCATCCTGGTTCAATTAAATCAAAATGCCTAGGGAAGTGGCCCAGGCATTAGGACTTTAAAAAATTCCCCATGCCATCCTGCTGCATTTTAAAGTCACATCAAAACTGGGCTTAACCTGCAGCCACATTAAGGAGATGACAAAGTCCCCAGAAAGGCTTTCAAAATGCCAGAGCACCACCTTCCTCTGTCAACAGGCTACTCAAGCTGCTATAAATGGCATTCCTTTGCTTCAGCACTATCACCATTGCAAACTCCCTCCCCAAGACATAGTTTCCAAATAACTGCAAAAATGTCAATTTAACTGAAAGGTCAATGCAAAGTAAGACCAGGGTTAACAGATGAGCCTTATACTGTACCCCAAACAACCTCTAATCAGAATTTACCAAACACACAGAATAGACTAGAATGAGGCAAATTGCATAGCAGAAAATTCCAAGCACTGGAAATCTTCCTTTTTCTGCTGCACTTAGTTCAGGTTGCTCCAGTCACCAGGGCTGACCTTGTATGTGTCCCATATATGTAGCTGCATCGATCTTTTCATTGATGCCTTTGCATAACTGACTGCATCTTCCTTGCAATTTGAACTCACGCTAGTAAAATGTCAAGAAAAAAACCATAGGTGTACTCTAAATCAGTTAATATGATAAGCCAGTCTCATTGTGGTTAAACCAGGCCCTTTCCTTCAGCTTTCAACCTGAACAGCTGGTCCCATGCACTTCATGAACATCAACCCTGGGTATCAGCGTCCAGCACTCAGGCCCGTTATGTGATGTGGGTGACCTGAAAGGAGAGGATTTAGGTTGTTCCTTCCTATTTAAGATTCATCCCTTGTGCTGCACACAGCAGACAGACAGCAGCTGTGGCAAAACCTCTATTTGTTCCAGTTGGTTCTTTCATTCCCTGCCGGGCCATCTTGTAAATTGACAGTTATAAGTAATGACAAAGAGACCCTCTCAAGGTTGGCAGGTGTGATGGGGAAGTTACATGCTGACATATCACCTGCAGTAAGACAATCTCTCAGCTGTCCCCCTGAGATGGAAAAAAAAAAGCAAAAACAAAAATATCCTTACATTATTGACTCTCTAATCCATTCTGAAATCTGTTCCTCTTCACAAAGAGTCTTGAGCCTTGGTTTGATTTAATCTCATAACAGTCTCTGTTTTTCTGGTTTATGAAATATATGAGCTATTTAAAAGGAAGCAGAGTGAGTTAGATTACTTTTTGACCTCTCTTTAGCAGGTGAAGCCTCTGCTGGTAAAAATATGATCTACCATGTTGGAAAGAGCTGCTGATGAGCAAGCAGGGTCTGGACAGGCTAATATTTCAAGGTTGCCTCTGAATATGGCCACCAAAAGTACAACCTAGAGCCAAATCCACCAATTCATTATTGAGGAATAAAACCCAACTGTCTTAGAGGGTCACGTATATATATTTATTTTTTAAAAATATTTTATTTATTGTTTTTAGTTTTTATGTGTATGAGTGTATTGCCTGCATGTATGTGAATGCACCCGTGTTGTGCAATGCCACAGAGGTCAGAAGAGGGCATCAGATTCCCCTGGAACTGGAGTTAAGGACAGTTCGTAGCTGCCATGTGGGTGCTGGGAATTGAACCCGGGTCCTGTGCAAGAGCAGTCAGTGCTCCTAACCACTGAGCCCCTCATGTATATATTTTTAAAATTCTCTCTCTTCCCTCTCTGTTGTTTGCATGTGTGTACATATATGTGTGTCTGTGTACAGAGGTCACAAGGGGAGGTTGGGTGCTCTTTGTCACTTTCTACCTTATTCCCTTGAGACAGGGTCTCTCACTGAACCTGAGGGTCCTTGCTTTTCGGCCTGGCTGGCTTGCCGTTGAGCCCCAGGATGTCTCCTCTCTGTGCCTCCCAGCATTGGGGCCGCAGGCTCATATGGTCACTCCTGACTTTTTTATATGCGCTCTGGGATGCGAACAGGTCTCAGCAAGCACTGTTATTCAGTGAGCCATTTCCCAGGCCTTAGAGTCCTGCTGCTGAAGTCCAGCCCATGTCATCAAATTGCTCCTGATTTAGTAGATCTGCTTTTGCATTTATTTTCCTTTGTTCTATTTTTTTTTTTTTTTTTGAAGTTAGCTCAAGGACAATTTTACTAAAGTTTAATAGAAACCTCCCCCAGGGCAGGCAAGCTGTAAATCTCAACGGCTTCCAAGGGGAAAAGAATGGAAGAGAAAAGCGGTGGGGGTGGAAAGCCGTGGTGTTCAAGTCGGCATGAAGGGCAGTCACGTGGCACACAAGCAGCCACATGGCAGGGAGGAGAGCTTTAGAGAATGAGTCAAGAATCCCAAAACGTTGTGAAGCCCAGAGTGCCAGGGAAAGCATGCTTAGAAAAGAAATAGAAGAAAAGTTACATTTTTCTGAATAATTTAGAAAAGTGGGCAGACTTGGAAGCTGTGTGGTTGTGGCCCAGCAAGCTGCTGTTCTTGGGGCAGCGACTCCAGGAAGGAAAAGCACAGCATCTCATTAAAAGACTAATTATTCTGCCTATCTCTTTAGCATGGCTTAAGTGAGCTTGCCATCCTAGGGGTGGTCCCTGGACTGGGTGATTGATCTGGGCCAGCTGTAATGTTAGGGTCCCTCCCAGGCCAAAGATTCTATTCTCTTGACCAGGAGTTTTCTCTTAACAGGCCTTACTGGTACTCTAACATTCCCCTGCTCTGATCACCCCCTCCCCATCTTCTGGCATACCTGGCCTTGGGCAAGGATGAGGCTGCCGGGAGGCCCAAGGACCTTTTTTTCCTTTTTAACCCAAGGGAAAAACTGGTTACTTTGCTTTGGGGTCTTTTTACCCTAAGCTGCCTAGCCAGTTTCTACCTCCTCTTCTCATTTTTCTCCCCTCTGAAAAGAGTCAGTCCTAACTGCCTTTATGAAAATAGGGCAATGACCAATTTGACCTTTGTCCTGCTGAATGCGGGCATCAGTACAACCAGGTATAAGGCAGAAAGGAAATCCTTGAGGGTGCTTGAAAAGAGATGTGAGGGGGAGATAGGGGCAATAGTTAGCAGCATTACACGTCCTAGGAAGGGAACCCGGCAAAGCCAAAACAAAGGATATTTTTAAATGTCTCATGCCAAGTCAATCAAACAAAAACCACCATAAAACTAAGGAAATGGATAAGAAGCCCCAACCTCAGCTGAGGAACTATTGGCAGCTGATCACTGCTGGGTGAGGGAGAGTTGGTCTTCTTTAAAGGAGTGAGGCTAGATAGGCTGAACAGGCTCCAGTGGCTGAACTCACACCAAGGGACATCTGGGACACAAACTTGACTTGATAGGTCTTAACATATATGACAAAATGAATGAAGATCTGTGGATGGACTAGGGGGGACAGATAGGGAAAGGGGGCTAATTATGATTAATATGTATTGTATGAAATCCATAAAAATTCAGTAAAAAATATTTTTTAGAAGATGTCCAAATCAAAGCCCATTAGTTGCTTGATCCGCTCAGAAGACCATCCATCCATTGGACTCTTCCTCATTTTTTTCTTTGGCCTCCAAGATTGGACTTTTAGGCATTTTGATTGCTGTTGGAGTGGCTAGAATCACAATGTAAGGTCCCTCCCCGACAGCTTCTAGAGAAGGAAGAGAAGAAATTTAACCATTGTTCAGTTTTTAGGTTAGAACAACAGTGGGCCTGTGTTGGGTGCAGGTAGGTGCTGTGGGGTTGAATAGAGTTCAGGCCCAAAGTCTATTATTTACCCAGCATTTAACTCATCAGGAAGAAAATTACTAGTGACAGTTGTCTCCATAACATCTCATTAAGTCTAATGTTGGTAAGCGTGATACCTTGTACTGTTAAACAAATATGTTGATCGTCTTAATCTTTTGTTATACTCTCTGATTTGGTGTTTAACAGCATGCAGGTAGCCTCTGCTCTTTTTTTTTTTTCATGGCCTCAAGGATAAATTGTGTGCACAACATGCGTGCACTTACCTATATGCAGGCAATACACGCATACACATAAAATAGAAATAATAAATTTTTTTAAAAAGTTAAAAAGAATTGGGTTCATTTAAATTTTCAAACAGCTCACTTCCTATACTAGGAACTGGTTTTCTGGGCTATTGAAAAATCGATGAGAGCTCTTTTTATTTTCAATAAGTATTTTAACAGTATCTGTCTTTTCACATTTTGCCTTAGCACCTAGCACTATCAAGCATACCAAAAATTTAAATTAGTATTTCACAGATGCATGGAAGGACAGAGGTTGTTGTGGGAGATAGAAGAGGAGCGAGAAGGCCAGGTGTGCACTCCTTAAAATCCCAGCACTCTGGGAGGCAGAGGCAGGTGGATCAGAGTTTGAGGCCAGCCTCCTGTTCTCCATAGTGAATCCAGGCCAGCTGGGGCTACAGGGAAACCCTGTCTCAAAAAGACAAAAAAAAAAAAAAAAAAAAAAAAAAAAGGGAGAGAGATGAAGGTCAGGAAGGATTAGAAGCCATGATAAGAATAGAATCATTTAGAAGAATTTTTACAAAATAGACTGTATTTTTAGAGCAGTTTTGTTTCACAGCAAAGTTGAAGAACAGGTTTCCATCTAATCTCCATAATCTCCATTCTCACATATGAAAGCCCCCATCAGTATCCCCCAACAGAGTAGGACATTTGTCACCATCAGTGACTTCAGTGACTTCCCACAGCCACCCAAAGCCTGTAGTTTATACTAGGGTTCACATGTGCAAAGACATGCATCCACCACTGTACAATTGTGCAGAATAATTTTGCTGCCCTGAAACATCCTCTGTGCTCACCTATTGCCCTCTTTTCTTCTTGCTAACCTTTGGCAGCCACTTTTCTTTCTGTAGTTTTCCTTTTCCAGAAGTCATTTGGTTGGAATTATACAGTATTTAGTTTACTCAATTGACTTCTCTCACTTAATCACTGCATTTAAGATTCCATTTCTTTTTTTAAAATTTATTCAGAATTTCATACATGCATTTAATGTGTTTTGATAAAATCCATGTCCCCCTCCTCCCCTCCAACTCCTCCCATACCTCCCCATCACTGTTTTCTGATAACTTCATCTACGTTTTCTTCTTTTTTTTAATGGGGCTTTTTGCTACTTTAACATCCCGCCCTCTGAAGAGGTAACTTTGAAACATTTTAGGTATTAGATAAAAGTTCACAAATACTTTTGACATTTTTGGCCTTTGGAATAGAGTATGTTGCTAAGAGGCCCAAGGACATTGTGACTTTTAGCCAAGAAACTGGCTACTTTTATTTGAGGTCTTTTTACCAAAGTATGGCTGTTTAACATCCAGTAAGGTTAGTTCCACCAGTCTGGTACTTTTAATTACCATATGCTTTGTAGATAAAACTTGGGTGAAAAAACAAATGTTCTCAGATAAACCTTCACTAGATATATATTTTGTTCCTTAAACTAGTTGGCTAAACTATGACCTTAGCAATTTTAAGATTATGCATATATTATTTTTGTCTCATCCTTTATATATCATAACAAACCTACACAGACCTTCATCACTTGCCTCGGCTTTTTCATTTTTTCTATTTCAGAAGATATCTCCATTCCCATAACCTTTTAAACATCTTTTACATTCTCATTTTCTTTTTTTAAAAAAAAAATAATTATGAGGCATAATGATGAGGGCTCTTGTGAGCATTAGTCCAAGGTCCTTTGTTTTCTTTACTGAGTGGCCAAGTTATTGGTTCTCACGTTCTGTTTTCAGTTCTATTTCTGGCACTAGAGTCAACAATAAATTCTCCTTGACAACTCCAGAAAAGAAAATTAAATTTTATATAGACTGGGATAATAATAGCTTTTTAAAAGCAGAATGGGTTAAAAGTTAAGGTTCAGAATTCTTGACCTATTATTGAAAAGCTATTAAACATTATTACATCTATAAAATTTCTCAAGACTCTTAATCTGGTGATTATTCACCTGCTAGACAGTGAGTAAGTCACATTTTAGAAACATTATGATTCATCATCTTAATAGGAACTTGAATATTTTAGAAATGAGATGGTCTATAATCTCTTTGTCCATTGTCAGAATAGCATTCATTTGGAAAATTTACATAAAGAGCAATTAGCAGACTATGCCTAATGAATGCCTTTGCTTTACAGCCTGAATTCCCTTTTCATATTCTTATGGTTCCTTCCATATTAGGTGACATATGGAATGATGGCCAAGGATTCAGAGATTTCAGAATGTAAAAAAACCTGGCTCCATCTCAGCCTGTGACCATCTCTGTGAGTTACAGTGCTTAAAACCTGGCATCTTCAGTTGTTGTATTTTAAATGAAAACCTTTTCTCTTTGTGGACTTCCTCTTGACCTTAGTTTCTCACTCCTATGATAACACGAGATTAGAAAAAATCATGTCAAGATTAAGGGCTAGGCATAAACTTGACACATAATAAAGAATCTGGATGTTCGTAGGAAAAGTTATTGTATTTCTTGAGATCATGACAACACCATGTGCCATCATACTTTGTTCTCATTCTACTTTTATATTATGTATATTCCAGTACCTTTTTTTATTTCCTACATCCTTTAAGATCTTTCTTCCTTTTCATGATCACTTTCTAGTTTCATAACCTACAAGTGCATACACACACACATGCATACACAATTTTAGATCTAAATTCTGCAAGAGAGAAAACACACAGCATTTGTCTTTGTAAGTCTAGTTTATTTTGCTTAACATAATGGTTACCAACTGTATCCATTTTCCTGAAAGTGCCTGATTTAATTTTTCTTTATGGCTTCATAAAATTCAATTATGTATACACATCTTATTTTCTTTATTCATTCACCTGTAGACAGACATCTTTGCTGATTGCATTCCTAGGCTATTGTGAATTATGCAACAATAGACAAATGTTCAAGTATCTCTGTGATATGTTGACTGGGAGTTCTTTAGGTTTATAGCTAGTTGTATGGTAGTTCTGTTTTAGGTTTCTGAGGAGGCTCTAAACTAGTTTCCACATTGGCTACCCAAGATTATATTTCCACCAGCAATAATAAGGGTCCCTTTCCCCAAACACCCTCAACAGCTTTCGTTGTCTTGATGATAGCCTTTCTGATTAGGGTGAGATGGAATCTCTAAACACTTTAACTTTGCATTTCTCTGATGGCTAAGTATGTTTGATACTTATTCAAGTATTTATTGACCATTTTTTAAAATTTATTTATTTATTTATTTAGTAGAACTGTTCATTAGCCTGTGTATTTTCTGGATATTTTGGACTTTGGATGTTTAATTTTTGCAGTTCTTGATATACCCTGGATAGTAATCCCTGGTCTGTTGCAGTTAACAAAGTTTTTCTTCCATTCTATAGGCTGACTCTTCACTCTGTTGACTGTTTCCTTTGCTGTGCAGAAGCTTTTGAGTTTTATATAATCTCATTTGTCAATTCTTGGGATTATTTCCTGAACTACATGCCTGTATCTTGAAGTGTTCCCCCTTAGTAGCTTCAGTTTCGGATCTTGCATTAAGGCCTTTGATTAATTTTGAGTTGATTTTTCTCAGGGTAAGAGATATAGTTCTAGTTTCATTCTTTGCATGCAGAAATCCAGTTTTCCTTGCCCCAATATATGTTTTTTGACAACTTTGTCAAAAATTGCCTTTCCCCACCTTCTGTATGGGTTATTTATTTTAGAGGAAATACTGTCAGATTTTCTGTGTTTACTATAGTGTTGACTACAAGTTTGTTGTAGTCATTGTTTTGAGGTGTGTTTTTTTATTCTAATTTCTTCAGGGCTTTTGTCATGAAGGGTCCTCTATTCTATTCCCTTGATCTAAACCTCTGGCTTTGTATCAACACCATGTTTGTTACTATGTTTCTATAACATAATTTGAGATCTGAAATTATGATATCTCCAAATATTGCTCTTTCTGTCAAGAATTGTTTTGGTAATTGAGGCCTTATGTACTACTATATAAATTTTAGAATTTTTCTACTTCAGTGAAGAATGTCATTGAGATTTTTGTAAGAATTGCATTATATTTGTAAATTGCTTTCAGTAATAGACATTTTCACAATATTAATTCTGCCAATTCTTGAGTATTAGAGGTCTTTCCATCTTCTAGCGACCTTTTCAATTTCTTTCTTAAAATTTTCATTGTACAATTCTTTCATTTATTTGGTTTGATTTCTTCTTGGCCATTTTATTTTTATGAAGCTGTGGAAACTGGGATTTTTGCCTTGATTTCTTTCTAGGCAAATTAGCTATTGGTATATAGAGAAGCTACTGATTTTTGTATGTTAATATTGTATTCTGCTACTTTGCTGGAAATGTTGATTAGATCCAAGAGTTTCTGGTAGAGTTTTTAGTGTACTATAGGATCATGTTGTGTGCAAAAAGGGATAATTTGACTGCGTATCCTGTTTGTATCTCTTTTGTTTCTCTTGTTTTATTGCTTTATGCAAGACTTTGAGCACTCTATTGAATAAGAGTAGAGAGAGTGGTTGCCTTCATCTCACTTCAAATTTTAGAGGAAATACTGTCAGATTTTCTGTGTTTACTATAATGTTGACTGTGATTTTGTTGTAGTTATTATTTTGAGGTATGTTTCTTTTATCCTAATTTCTTCAGGGCTTTTGTCATGAAGGGACAGTGATTTCAACATTAATAAGGAAAACTGTCAAGGGAAATCATATCTCTTACAGAATGTGAACCTTTCTTTGAAGAAGTGAACTATGAGTGTCATTGTTTGCATTTGGTTCAGATTCTGGACATGAATGGAACATCGATTTGGGCTGATGGTAGAAAAGCATGTCAGATTGTCTAGGATTGAGATTCAGGATATTGAAACCCAGCACGGCCAGGAGAAAAAGGTACCCATTTCAATGAAGCTTGCAGGACAATTCTAACTCATTCCTTTTGGGGATTTTAACAAATAGGAACTTACTGAAAGTTGAAATTGGAGACAGTGGTGTTTTTATTAATGGATGGCTGCTGTTTTCCTCCTTTCTGGCAACAGTTTCCTTTTTTGGGTGGCGTTGCATTTTCTACTTAACTAATTATTATTAATTTTCTGATAATTTCATACATGTACATAATGCACACTGACTATTCACCCTCCATCATCATTTCTTTCTCTCACCTCTATCCATCCATTTTCTTCCTTATAAATCTCTCGCATTCATGTCTATTTATTTGGGGTTGTGACCCACTGAATTCACCAGGGCCATTTGTGTGACCATGAATTTGAAGCTATCCTTTGGAGTCTGGTGGGCTCAGCAGTGGGCAGACTGCTGAAGACAGTGATTCTCCCTCTCCCAGAATCTATCAATAGCCATTAGTTCATCAGTGATGGGTAGGACCCTATGAGCTTCCCTTCCTCTGTGACTGATTATTGACAGGACCAGTCTTAGAACTAATTATTATATTCCATCTTCTTGGTCAAAGGAATAAAAGCGCAACACAGGCTGTCATGATTGGTGGATCAAGATATGATGTGCCAACACTGGGATCTTTAACCATTACTAGTGGACTGTGTTCCAGTAATAGTGAGAAGTCCTTGGTATCTTACAGTGCTAACTACACACTGGAGGGCAAGTTGATTGACAGGGCAGCAGTGATTACAGGAGAGCCTGATAATAGAAATCAGAAGCAGGAGCAAGAAACCTTACAGGTGGATGAAACCACAGCTTCATTTTCTAATCATTCATCACTCCACAGTAGTCGATTTCTACCCGCAAAGGAACTGTTGCCATTGTAACATGATTTTTATTTGTGTCACAGTAATTGGAAACTGCAGAATACTTATTCCTTACCATAAGCTATGCAGGTGAATATATATGTGTATATATACACACACACACACACACACACACACACACACACATATGTAGATGAAGGAGTTAAAAACACACCACTCTGGCATTAACTAAGTAAAAGGCACTTGAAAAACAACAGTTGATTACATTGACTTTTATGCTATTTGATAAGAGCAAAAGGTGAAATTCCCACAAGAAAGACATTGTCCCTTTATTAAAAGGAAAGGCAACAACCTTATCTTGAAAGAAGAAAACTTGAGATGCAGAAAGTACTGTTCAGGACTTATTAGAATAACTTACCTTTTAAGCCTCCTTACTGTAGTCACATGGTCAGAGTTCACTGTTCTTTGTCTACTTAAGCATGTAAGGAACTCACTTTCACTGCTTCTTTGGGTCATTTCTTTAGGAGGGCTTCTGTGTCTTGTAAACATGTATCAGGCTTTTCATGTTAGTTTCTCTTGAGTCAGTTTAATTCATGAACCCAGCCAAAACCCAGAGAGGATGGAGGTAAAGTTTTTTTTTTCCCATTCCTGCATATATTAGTTTGTAAAGGTGACAGAATTTCAACAAAATAACTTCCTATCATCATCTTGACCTCATAGTTTAAATGGGTAAAATGAGGTGCCACTTTGTATATTGGTGTGATTTCATTGAGAGCCCCCATAGTCCATGGTGAGCAGAGACATCACTGCACAAGATGGCTCTGGCTTCATGAGGGGATTTGTTTTGATGTTTTTTTTCCTTCTCAAGACAGTTTAAATCAAAATCATAAAACAATGTTAACAAAGAGATTTGAAGGACTGGGGAGATAGCTCAGTGGGTAAAGTGCTGCACAAGCATGAGGACATGAGTTCAGTTCCCCAGCACCATCTAGAAGCCAGGCACAGTATATCAGGTCTGTAACCCCAGTGCTGGGTGATCTGAGATAGCAGGATCCTGGGAGCTTGCTGACCAGCCAGGCTAGCCAAAACAGTGAGCTCTAGGTCAGAAAAGACCTTGTCAAACAATAAGGTGAAAGACAATTGAAAAGAACACCTGATGTCAACCTCTGGTCTCCACACTCCCTTACATGTGCACACATACACTCCTACCACATACACAGACATAGACACACACAGACACACAGACAGACAGACACACACACACACACACACACACGAGGAGAATATGAAAGCATTAAATTATGTCAGTTCAAATTTATCATAGCCAGGTACAGATATTCGGAGATGTACTATCCATGTTATATTTTTTAAGACATCAGGAAAAATAATAGCCATTATCACAGAAACTAACATACTCAAGCTAAAAATGTTCTATTTTCTTCAACAATAAAACAAATTTTATTGAAACATTTTAAAGTAATCTAATTGTAAGTATATGAATAGATTTTTAATCCTTTATTAATAAATTAGATAACGAATTTTACAGACAACTTAATTATGCAGAACACTCTTCCCATCCTATTTGAAGATTAAAAAAAAATCAAGACAAAATATTCAGCCCTTTTCTCACAAAAATAATTTCCTTATTTGGAATGACCGGTCAAAATATCAAAAGGAAATATTCATTTTCTAACTGCAGAAGCAGTTGCTATTATTATAAGCTGGATTATCACCTCAAAAGCTACTGATGTGCTGGACACTCCAGTGTAGGTTACTTGGGGAGATATTCTTTAAACTTTCACCAGTCTCCTGAAATTCACTGTGTTTGGTATAATTGTTGGGTCATATTTGTAATGAGACATTGGTGGCTTTTTTCCATAAGAGATTTCTATCCCATTGATTGGGAGAGAAATTTTGGAGGCATCATCAAAGTCCAGATCATTCAACAAGAAGCCAAAGATTTCTGCAGCCTGTTGGAAAGGAAATTGTTTTAGGTTGTGTGATGGCTAATCCTGGTGTCAACTTGATTGAATCTGGGATTAACTGAAATGAAGGAGATCTTCTTGATTGGATCATCTAAAGCCGGAAGACACACCCCAAATGTGGGTGTTACCTTCTGATGGCAGCTGGTATAAAAGGCCAAGGCAGAGGAGAATGCCAGGCTTCTTGCTGCTTGCCTTCTCTCTCGCTGGTGAGTTTGTCTTGCTGCTGTAGACTGAAGACTAGCTGATCTTTTGGAATTTGTCAGACCTTCAGCACCAGATCGCGACTACTGAGACATCCAGCCTTGTGGACTGAGCGACTACATATTCTCAGTCTCTCCAGTATGGTGCACCCATTGTTGGACTACTCGGACTCTGTCCTGTGAGCTAGGCTGATAAATCTCTCCCCCACTCTATATATTTTCATTCTACCGGTTCTGCTTCTTTAGAGAACCCTGACTAATACAGGTTGGAATCAAAGTTTAATCTGGGAATTTGGTCAATAAAGAAAGGAAAGCAGGGTGAGTGTGCTTCAGGCTAAAGCTCAGACTGAGAGGGGCCACCAGGATCTGTTCAGCTATGTGCTGACTGGGTGGGTGGGTGGGGGGTTAGACAAGCAAACTGTGGGATGTTCCAATGTCAGGACCTGACTGTGGGAGTATCAGGATACAGCAACCAGGAATCAACACTACTAGTAACCCAGGACCCAGGTAGAGAAATGCATCACTGGAAGGAATGTTCTGAGACCTGGGTAATGTGTGAGCAAAGCCACTGGGGACATGGGCCCTGGCCAGGAAGCCCAGTTTGTACTAGAGTGTGAGGAAACCCCCATACTCAGCGAACTCAGCTGATGTGAAACTATGACAGGATTCTTAAGCCCTGAAGAAGTTGGACTATTTCTGACTTGGGCTGACAGGCTGAAAAGAACGTCACTGATACCAGTCACAGCAGCCAAGATTTGTGAAGACATTTTGTGCTTCAAGCACTGTTCTAAGTGCTTCACATGCTCAAGGCAAGTCTGTGAAGTAGGTCTGCTTTCACTGCATTTCTCAGGAAGAGAAACCAAGGGATATTAGCTCGCTTATAGCCTTTCCACTTACAGCCTCTTCAGTGGCAGAGCCGGGAGGATTCTCCATAGGAAATGCCAGCAGGGGGTCAAGCTTCCAATAGATGAGCTTTTGGGGGCCACTTCATAGCCAAACCATAATTATGTTAAGATGGAAATTAAAATTTTGCATATTACCCCCCCATAATGTCTAACATGTAGTGCCTTCTGTATACTAAGAATTCAATAGCTTTATTTATAATTTTTAAAAATTATTTATTTAATAACCACATAATTAGAAGAAGCAT
>NW_008350535.1:566505-567334 GCF_000622305.1 Nannospalax galili
GTGGGTTACTTTCTGAGCTCCTTGGCATCTGGGCATGGATATAAAGTCATCAGGTAGATTTCAATGGTAATGTTTTTCACATGTACTAATTATTGAGCAAATTTGTATTCTTTGAGGAATTTTTTAAAAATTAAAAAAAATTTTAATAACCAAATGATTAGAAGAAGCATTTCATTGCAGCTTTAACATATTCAGTAACACACTCCAGAGCAAGAATCCATCTCTTTCAAAAGTGGTGGTAAATTTTTAGGTTCACAATTGAATTAATAGTTATGCAATATTGAACTCAGTATAAGCCCTATAAGACATAAAATTGAATGAGTTCTTAACCTTTAAAAAAGATCTCCATTTCATTAAAAAATATACTGTTTCTTAGAGAAAGACTCATTGTTTTGCTACTAACACTGAGATGTTGGTGCAAGCATCTCTAATCTTTGTGTATCTGATTATTACTAGTCATAATCGTTGCACTTGGATCCTTGGTGCTTGTGTATGTCTATAAAGTTGCCAGTGCCAGCCAGCCAAGATGGACAGTACCTGAAAGGGGGAGTGAGGATTGAAAGAAAGAACAAGACACAGAAAAGATACTTGGGAGGGCTGACAGTAGAGACTGCAGCCCCAGTTTATTTCAGCTCTGCCTTTTTATACAGAAGAACTCAATTAGTTTCAACAGCTGTTTTTCCCACATGTATCTGAGGGTCAAGGAGCGGTCAAATACTTGTTTTGTGAGCTCTACCATATAAACACACTCCTCCTGATTTGGCAGATTAGGTACTGGTGTGCAAAACACAAACTCAGTAAACAAGCCTGCCACACCTTATGTACATAA
>NW_008350535.1:568670-573512 GCF_000622305.1 Nannospalax galili
TCCCCTTTTTGTGCAGTAGCCATAATGAAGCCAGAAAATGTATCTATTGTAACATGTACATACCTTTGTTTGCCAAAATCTGGAACATGAGTAATGTCCATTTGCCACAGTTGGTTAGGCTTCAGCCCTCTAGGATTAACCCCATAATGAGGAACAATTTGTGTTTGAGGACAAGATGAGCATTGTTGCACAATTTGTCTTGCAGCTTTTTTAGTAATATGAAATTGTTTTCTCAAACTTTGGCTATTTTGGTGATGAATGGCATGAGAATTTGTAGCTTGCTCTACCTGAGTCAATTCTACAAGCTGAGTGGCTTTATCCGCCAAGGCATTCCTCAAAGCTAATGGCCCAGGAAGACCACTATGTGCTCTGAGATGTCCTATATAGCAAGGATATTTTCTAGATTTAATAGTATTTTGCACTTGTCTTAACAGTAAACAAATTTGAACATTCCTTGTTTCAATAAAAGGTAGTTTCAATTTCCTGTAGAGCTCGAGCTACATAATGACTATCTGTATAGAGGTTGGCAGGGTACATGAGATCCTGTCTTAGAAAAGAAAGAAGCCAGGCATGGTGGTGCATGCCTTTTTTTTTTTTCCTTTTCTTTTCTTTTCTTTTCTTTTCGAAGCAGGGTCTCCCTGTAAGCCCCAGCTGTCCTGGAACTCACTATGTAGACCAGGCTGGCCTTGAACTCTCAGAGATCTGGCTGCCTCGCCTCCCGAGTGCTGGGATTAAAGGCGTGCACCACCACGCCTGGCTCCTTGTTTCTCTGCACTTGATGTCCCAACTGGCCACATGTGAAGCAGCTCCCCCCCAGGTCCAGCCGCCCGTCCTTTTGACCCTTTTGTTTGTTGAAAAAATAACTCCTGAACAGGCTTTCCCTGCAATGCCACAGCCATGGCTACTCCTTGGATGTAAGATGGCCCGATAACAGAGCATAATCTTATACAGTCTGATAAATCACCTTTCTTTCTAAAAGGCCTAATAGCAGCTTGACATGCTCCATTAGCATTCTCAAACGCAAGCTGTTTCACTAAGAGCAAACCTGCTTCACTATCCCCCAGCAAGCGACCAGCAGTTTGCAGTAGTCAAGCCACGAAATCCTGATATGGCTCATCCAGACCTTGCCTGATCTTAGACAAATCCTCAGTCTGCCACAACATCGTATTGCAACTGCTGAGCAGTATCCCTATATTATCCTTCACCAGCTAACATATCAAAATATATGGGAATATTATGTGCTCTATTAGTATTCACTGTAACCTGGCACTGTTCCTCATACTCAGATTTCCACAAAAGATAATCTCCCCTGAAAGGCAAGCACGTGCCATGTGTTTCCAATCTCCAGGAGGAAGCACGTCCATGGACAGGGATTCTAACAAAGCCTGGGTAAAAGGGGCAGTGGGACCATACTGAGCACAAGCAGTCTTTAGTTCCTTAAGCTGCTTAAAAGGCACAGGTGCATGAGATCGCACCCTGTTGCCCTGCTGATAAACTTGCTCAGAAACTGGGAAGACCTGAAATCCATGCACTGACTCTCCTTGCTCTACTGTGGCCCCAATGGCCTGTTGCAGTGGATATTGCATGGTTCTAAGTGGGTACCAGATTCCTGCCAAAGGCTCCTGAGCCATGGCAATCATGGAAGACGCAACAGCCTTTGGTGGCCCTGGAGGAGGAGGCTCTAATCCTACCATGATAGAGGGTATTGGGGTGGTCCTAATTCTTTTCTCTTTGTTCTTTAACATTTCCTTCTTTACAGCGTCTAACTCTGCCCTTAAATGCTTAATTTCCCAGTGATCAGGCAAAGCAATTAAAGGTGGACACTTCTCCTGATCATACTCAACCGTCTCCTCTCCTAGGGCAGACTCATCCTCAGGGTCAAGAGATCCCTCTTCTAGCCCCAGACGGGGGTCCTCATAAAAGGATGGCAAGGCTAATGGAGCTGGCTCTGGTGGAACGGAAGGTTTGCTGTTTATCGGATTCTCCTCTTTAGTCTCAGCCTTTGCTCCTCAGGCCCCAAGCATATTCCTTACAAAAACTGAGCAACTGTTTCCTTGCCCCATCTTCTCCCAAGATAAATACTCACCACTCCCCAATTGTACTGAGTGCACTCACTTAATTTCTCCAGTGGTGTCCTTCACTTTTTCCCCTACTTTTCAGGTCCCTGTTCCAGGTGCCACTTGCCGGTGCCAGCTGGCAAGGTGAGGATTGAAAGAAAGAACAAGAGACAGAAAAGATACTTGGGAGGGCTGACAGTGGTGACTGCAGCCCTGGTTTATTTCAGCTCCACCTTTTTATACAGAAGAACTCAATTAGTTACAACAGCTGTTTTCCCCACCTGTATCTGAGGGTCAAGGAGCAGTCAGATACTTCAAAGGCTTCTTTGATCTTTTTGTTTACCACTATTGCCTCAAGGTCAGGTGTTGTGAGGCTCTCCATATAAACACATTCCTCCTGATTAGGCAGATTAGATACTGGTGTGCGTAACACAAACTCAGTAAACAAGCCTGCAACAGCTCAATGTACATAATAGACAAACAGCTCCCAACATAAAGTCATCAAGTAGATTTCAGTGGTAATGGTTATTACCTCTACTAATTAACATGACATAAATTTTTATACTTCCTCCTCAAATATAATACATTTTAACAAATCCGTTGATTTTTTTATTTTTGGTGTGTGTATATCACACAGAACATCACAAACCATCTTTTTTCAAATATACACCCACTTCCCAGATGGCATCCTCCAATAGCCTCCCTCCCCTCACTAGAGCCCTTATATTCTGTTATCCCTGCTATTGTTTGCTGTGATGTCAACACCCCGAGCCGTTCCCCACTACTTGTCTGTCTGGTGAAACTAGTCAGCCTAGCTAGAGGGCTTTGTTTTAGAAAGGTCAGCAGTTCCTCATCTAGCAGCAATCAGTGGTCAATATTCCTTTAGATAATATTGGGGTCTGCTGTTAATTTTCCCAGTTCTACTCTGAGTTATTATCTGAGAGTCCCTTTGGCCACCCTGGCCCACAATTCAAAAGAAGGTATCTCCTATGTAGCATTGTTGCTTGTTATGTAGCTTTTATACATATGGACTGTTAAAAAATTATATTGGCCCCTTTAATCTTTGGTTTTAGTTTCCTTTTGAGTGTTTAAGTCCATACAGTTGGCCCAGATAAACCAATTTATTTTCATTCTTAAGGCCATTTGAGGATCTGAACCTCAGGGGTCACATGGGCTTGGGAGGAGCCCCTGGCTCCTTTCTTTTACCAGTTCTGCCTATGTGAAGATAAGTCAAAGGTCCTGCTCGACCATGGTTGGCTTCACTTGGAAGCATGGAGGAAATGTTTTCTCTGTGATGAGCCTCCTCTTTGTAAGCTGGACACTGGCTCAAGTCCATCTCGTGGGGTCTCCTTGGCCTCCTTGATCAAGATGACAGGTGACCCACCACAATTACAGTACATTTTGAGAGATGCTCATACTCCCCTGGAACTAGTAGACCTAGGAGGGCAAGGAGCAAAAACTGTCCATTATGTCCCTCTGACCAAATTATTATAAGCATCAAAGTACGTCTATTAAACATCCAAGAAAGTTAGTTCCACCAGTCTGGTACTTTTAATTACTGTGTGTCATGTAGATAAATCTTGGTCAAAGACCAATGTTCTCAGATAAACCTTACCTGGACATATATTTCTTGATCTGGTATGTATAATTTGTTAGCAGGTTGTTGGGGTAATATGGTTCTCTCTGGTTTTTAAAACAAGCTAGGCATTATTTATATCTCGCATTGTGTCACTGCTCCATCATGGTTTCCCCAATGAAGGTGCCCCCATTTTCTCCCTTTCTCCCGTAATAATACCCTTTTCTTATGGTCCTACCTCTCTTGAGCTCCTTCTTTCCCTTTATCCCCTAGGTTCTTTGTATAGCCTTCCCTCCCCCCTCCCTTAAACTAACCCAATTTTTATCCATATATCCCTTCTTAAAGCCTGTTTCCTACTGCTGTTCTCTTTCAGGTTCTTTCTTTTCCTTTACCTCTGGGGTTCCTTGCCATTATCCTAGTTCCTGTAGTTATTTCTGGATACATACTCATTTATCAAAATTTGGTTCTAGTATCCACAGATGAGGAGAGCATATGTCGATTTTTTTCTGAGTCTGTGTAACTTCACTTAGTATAACAGTTTCTAGTTCAATCCATTTACCTACAAATTTCATGATTTCTTCTTTCTTTACTACTGAGTAGAACTCCATCATATAAATGAACCACATTTTCTTTATCCACTCATCAGTTGAGGGACACTTGGTTGCTTCCATCTCTTAGCTATTGTTAAAAGAGCAGCAACAAACATGAATGTACAAGTATCTCGGCAATAGGATGAGTTCTTTGGGTATAAGCCAAGGAGTGGTATAACTGGGTCAAATGGTAGCTTCATTTGTAGTTTTTTAAAGAGTTCTCCACACTGCTTTCCATAAGGGTTGGACAAGTTTGCAGCCACGGTAGCAGTGGATGAGTGTTCCCCTTTCCCCAGATCCTCTTCAACATTTGGTATCATTTGTTCTCTTGATCTCAACCAGTCTGACTGGGGTAAGATGAAATCTTAAAGTGGTTTAAATTGGCATTTCCCTAATTATTGAACATCTTTTAAGATGCTTCATAGCCATCTTTACTTCTTCTTTTGAGAACTCTCTGTTTAGCTCCTTAGCCCATCTTTTAATTGGGTTACTTCTTGTCTTGGTTCTCTGTTTTTTGAGTTTGTTATAAATTCTGGATATTAAACCTCTTTCGGATGTGTTGCTGCTGAATATATTCTCCCATTCTGTGGGTTCTGTTTTCACTTCCCTGGTTGCCTTC
>NW_008350535.1:573539-574189 GCF_000622305.1 Nannospalax galili
CTTCTTTTGATGTACAGAAGCTTTTTAGTTTAATGAGGTCCCATTTGTTGATTCTTGACCTTGTTTCCTGAGCAATGATGTCTGGTTTAGAAAATCCTTTCCTACACCTGTATCGTGTAGGTTTTTGCCAATGTTTTCTTCAAACAGTTTCTGAATTTCAGGCTTTATATTGAGGTTTTTGATCCATTTGGACTTGACTTTTGTGCAAGGTAAAAGATAGCAGTTTAGTTTCATTTTTCTACAGGTGGAGATTGAGTTTTGTCAGCACCATTTTCTGAACATGCTGACTTTCCTCCAGTCAATGTTCTTGGCCCCTTTGTCAAATATCAGGTGGCTGAAGTTGCATGTATTCGTATTTGGGTATTCAGTTTTGCTCCATTGATCTATGGGTCTATTTTTGTGCCAGTACCATATCGTTTTTATGACTATAGCTCTGTAATACAGCTTAAAATCTGGTATAGTAATCCCCTCAGTATTGCTCTTACTGCTCAGAGTTGCTTCCGCTATCTGTTGTCTTTTGTACTTCCATATGAATCTTACGATGTTTTTATCTAATTCTGTGAAAAACGTCATGGGGATTTTGAATGGCATTGCATTGAATCTATAAATGACTTTTGGTAGGATGGTCATTTTCACAATATTAATTCTTC
>NW_008350535.1:574205-574560 GCF_000622305.1 Nannospalax galili
AAGTGAAAGGGGAGTGTTTCCATGTGCTCTTTCTTTGATTGCTTGTTATTGGTATATAAAAAGGCTACACATTTTTGTATATTAATTTTGTAATTTTCCACTTTACCGAATGTGTTAATAAGTTCTAGTTTTCTGGTGGAATTTTTGGCATCTCTTAGATATAATATCATATCTGCATAAAGGGATAATTTGATCTCTTCTTTTCCAATTACTACTTTTAATTTCCTTCTCTTGTCTTATTGCTTTTGCAAGACTTTCAAGCACTAAAGAGAAGTGGGGATAGCGGGCAGCCTTGTCTGGTTCCTGATTTCAATGGGAATGCTTCCAGTTTTTCTCCATTTAGAATGATGTTGGC
>NW_008350535.1:574714-577101 GCF_000622305.1 Nannospalax galili
TTTTTAGCCCATTTATATGATTTATGACATTTATTGACTTTAATATATTTAACCACCCCTGCATCTCTGGGATAAAGCCAACTTGATCATGGTGGATGATTTTTTTTGATGTGTGTTTGTATGTGGTTTGAAAGTATCTTGTTGAGAATTTTTGCATCTATGTTCATTAAGGATATGGGTCTATAGTTTTCTTTTTACGTTGTATCTTTACCTGACTTTCATAGTAGAGTGATGCTGGCTTCATAGATGAAATTTGGAAGTTCTCCTTCCATTTCTATCTTTTTGAATAAATTAAGTAATATTGGATACAGATATTTAAATGTCTGATAGAATTCTGCTGTAAATCCATCTGGTCCTGGGGGTCTTTTTAAGCTGTTAATCTCTTCTTGGTTTAGTTTTGGTGGTTCCCATGCTGTTAAATATCTGTTCATTTCTTCTAGGTTTTCAAATATAGTAGCATATAAGTTTTTAAAGTATTCCCTTATAATAGTCTATATCTTTCCAGTGTCTTTTGTGATGTTTCCCCTTTCATCTCTGATTTTGTTGAGTTTGAGGTGCTCTTTCTTTCTTTTGGTTAACTGGGCTAGCTGTCTGTCAATCTTCTTTATCTTTTCAAAGAACCAGCTCTTGGATTGGTTAATTCTTTTTATTATTTTCATTATTTCAATTTCCTTAATTTCTTCCCTGATTTCTGTGATTTCTTCTTGTCTGCTGGGTTCAGGTTTCATTTGTTGTTGCTTTTCAAGTGTCTTGAGTTGCAATGTTAAGTCATTTATTTGTGTTCTTTCTGATTTTTGATGTAGGCACTTAGAGCTATAAACTTCCTTCTAAAGACAGCTTTCAGCATGTCCCAGAAGTTTTGTTGTGTTGTAATGTCCTTTTCATTTAGTTCCAAGAATACTTTTATTTCTTTCTTAATTTCTCTTTTGACCCATTCATCATTCAGGAGTGTGTTGTTTAATGTTCATGTGTTCGTGTGGTGACTAGGGCTCTTCTGGTGTTGATTGTATGCCTTATTGCATTCTAGTCTGATAGAATGCATGGAATTATTTCAATCTTTTTGTATTTGTTGAGATTTGTTTTGTTCCCCAGTACACGGTCAATTTTGGAGAAGGTTCCATGGGGTTCTGAGTAGAAAGTATGTCCTTTGGTGCTTGGGTGGAATACTTGGTAGATGTCTTTTAAGTCCATTTGATATATGGTATTGTTTAATTCAGATGTCTCTCTGTTTGATCTCTGCCCTGTTTACATATCTAATGGAGACAGTAGGGTATTGAAGTCCCCTGCTATTAATGAGTTGAGATTAATCTAAGTCTTAAAGTCCTGTAGTATCATTTTTATGAAGTTGGATGCACCAGAGTTTGATGAATATATGTTCGTGATTATAGTTTTTTCTTGGTTTGTTGTTCCTTTGATCACAATAATGTGGCCTTCCCTATCTTCTGATTAGTTTTAAAGTCTATTTTTTCAGACACTAGAATTGCAACACCTGCTTTTTTCTTAGTATCATTTGTTTCATTTTTTTTTCATCCATTTACCTTAAGGTAGTGCCTGTCATTGAAAGTGAGATAAGTTTCTTGCAGACAACAAAAAGATGGGTTTTGTTTTTAATACATTTACCTCATCTGTGCATTTTGACTGGGGAGTTCAGTCTGTTAATATTTAAAGTTATTAATGAATGATGTGTATTGAACCCTGTCATTTTTATTTCGATTGCCATTCTTGATATAGCTGTAGTTTTCCTTGACACCTACATTGAGTTTCTTTCTGCAAGCCCTTGGGTATAGTCATTCCTTTCTTCAGCTCTTTGTGTTGCTTCCAGAACTCTCTGGAAGGCTGGTTTTGTGGACATGAATTACTTCAGCCTATTTATGTCATGGAATATTTTTCTTTCCTCTTCGGCTATAATAGACATTTTGGCTGGGTATAGTAATCTGGGTTGGCATCTGTGGTCTTTTAAAACTGGGAATACTTTGGTCCAGGCTCTTCTGGCTTTCATAGTTTGTACTGAAAAGTCAGCTGTAATCCTAATGGGTTTTCCTTTATATGTGACTTGTTGTTTCTCTTTTGGAGCTCTCTGTATTGTCTCTTTGTTTTGTACGTTTAGTGTTTTTACCGTGATGCATCATGGAGAGTTTCTTTTCTTGTTCTGTCTTTTTGGTGTTCTATATGCTTCTTGTATTTGTATGGGCATGTCTTTCTTTAATTTTGGAAAATTTTCTTCCATGATTCCGTTGAAGTTCTGGTAGTGCCATTATCTTGGGATTCTTCTCCTTCCTGTAGGACTATGATTCATATGTTTGGCCTTTTTATGGTGTCACACAATTCCTGCATATTCCATTCTTGTCATTTCTTAAGTTTTTCATAATCTTTGCTTGAGTGGTCTA
>NW_008350535.1:577348-577815 GCF_000622305.1 Nannospalax galili
GTGAATTCTTTTATCATGTTTATTATTACATAATGGAGTTCCATGTCCTCCGCTATCTCTAGTGGGTTCTCATTGTAGTCCTCTAGAGGCATATGGTGGGGATATGGTTTTTTTTTTGTTTGTTTGTTCTTCATGTTACTATTTATTATCTATTATTCAGACATGTGAGTTTCTTTTGTAGTTTCTGACTCTAGTGTGAGGCTCAAGCCTTCAAGTTTAGGTCTGCTTCTTTTTGTAAGCTTTATGTGTCTTTGTGGTTTACTTTTTGGGCATGAAAAGCTGGTTCATCTAAGCTTCTGGTTCTCTCTTTTGATTTTATATTGGAGGGGTAGGTTGCTTTTGTCTTCTGGAGTTCCCACAGAAGCCCAAGTCAGATGAGGATCAGGTGCTCTCAGGATTTCTCCTAAGGTCAGAATCCCTCCAGGAAAGATGTTGCCATCAGGAATTTGTGGGCTGGCCTGGCCTGC
>NW_008350535.1:578167-585118 GCF_000622305.1 Nannospalax galili
TGTGTATTTACCCAGGAGAGAGGCCTGCAGGTCATACAGGCCCTGGGAAGCAGAGGGAGGTGAGGGTGGGGCCAGGCCCAGAGGGCTCCTGTGGACCTGAGAAGGAACTGGGTTGGTCTGGATGCAAAGGATCAGGAAGCAGTGGTGGTTCCCCTGTTGTCTGCAGCACCCAGGCAAGGAATGGGACAGGGCCCAGGCTAGGAGGAGAGATAGGCAGGGGAGATGGGAGGGTGAATGAGGCTGGGGAACTCAAGGCACAGAGAGCGTGATCGACTTACCCTGGTGAGAGGCCTGTGGGTCAGAAGTACTTAGGATTTTACTATTAAGATTAGGTTAAGTTGGTCATTATAAACTCAAAGCAATTAATACATCTTTTCCCAAGCACATTTAAAGAACTTAATTTTGTAGATCATAGTAAAGTGATGTTACCTGGGAATGGAAGAGTTGGAGAAACATGGGAGTATTTGCTAAGCCATATTTCAACTATATAACACACACACACACATCATAGGGCTCCTAGGAGACTTGAGCACAGACTATGGTGTGCAGCCCATGTGGGATGCTCATGTCTGAGCACTGGTTCTTTCTCTTCAGTGCCATGAATGTCCTCAAAGAGCAGGAGCAGAAAAATCAGTGGCAAATACAGCCCTCGTATTTTTTTTTTTAAATGAAGTACAATAATTCATAGCAAGAATGACCTTCATCTTCTTTGTCTTTGTGAAAATTTCTATGTAGATGTTGTCTAAATAGGAAAAGTATCAGCTTTTCAGAGAGTAGATCTTTGAGGAGCATAAAGAGCTCAATTACTCTGCATAGCATAATTATAAACAAGTATCAATCCACTCATGCTTCAAAGCAAATTCTGATGTTAACTGACAATGATTGTATCTTGTGAATTCATGCATTTGGAGCATATAAACTTTAAGATAATCAAATTGCATGTGATGTGTATAAATATAAAGATAAGTCCACTTCCAGAGAAGGAGATGTATGAGCATACCATCCTCATGCTGAGATGGCAGTGGCCATGTTCATTTGCCTTTTTTCCTAAACTAGAACTTACCGACACTCTTAAATGAGCACCACTGCTCAGAAATAGACTCTTCTGAGGCCTGAGATATCTAAATACATCTGAGAGAAAATACCATCCAGAATTCTGAACTATTTCATCTTTTGGGGGTGGGGGATCTAGACCAGTTAATAATAGCCAGTTATTTATTTAGATGGCTCTAAAGGACCACAGAAGACATTGACAACCAAGGGTTGTAGCTGCTCATAAAGAAAATGGACCTTGTTTCCATAGTGAAAAGAAATCTTTGTGGAATCCTACATTTCTTCCATTCACTCACATTTTGAACACAGCCTGTCTTTTCAAGGAGTTCTAATTCCTTCTATTTTTAAGTGGTTCATATATTCAGTCAGTTTCAAGGGAGAGCCCATTTTTGCCAAGTGATTTCTTTCCTTACCTATGGAAGGAATTGTTGTTCATAAAATCTTCATAGTTGCTCTGGCAGGTACAATGTAAACATGGAATACTCATACTGGGGGCTTTTAAACTTGTTCTTTGGTTGCTGTGGTTCTGCTGCAGAGAATGTTCACTGCTTCTATTAAGAAGCTCCTACTTGGGGCTTTGGAGACAGTGGTGAGGTGCTTGCTACACAAAGATGAGAACTGAGTTTGATTGCCCAGGACACAGGCACACATGTAGGGACCCACCCACTCACTCACACACTGGTATACACTTGCAGTCCAGCACTGGAAACGTAGAGATAGTTGCCAGTTCATTTAGCTCATTTGGTAAGCTCCAGACCAATGATAGATTCTGATTCATAAACAACAACAACAACAAAAAACCCAAAACAAAAAATTAAATACAAAGAGCTGAAGAAAGGAATGACTATTCCCAAGGGGTTGCAGATAGAAATCCATTGAAAGTATAACTGAGGAAAAGTACAGCTATATCAAGAATGTAAACAGAAATAAAAATGACAGGATCCAATACACATCTTTCATTAATAACCTTAAATATTAATGGACTGAATTCCCCAGTCAAAAGACACAGAATAGGTGAATGGATTAAGAAACAAAACCCATCTTTTTGTTGTCTGCAAGAAACTCCTCTCACTTTCAAGGACAGGCACTATCTTAAGGTGAAAGGATGGGAAAAACATACACCAAGTGAATGGTACTAAGAAAAAAGCAGGCATTGCAATTCTAATATCTGACAAAATAGACTTTAAATTAAAACTAATCAGGAGAGATAAAGAGGGCCACTTCATTCTGGTGGAAGGGACAATTGACCAAAAAGATATAACAATCGTGAACCAAACTCTGGTCCATCCAACTTCTTGAAACAATACTACAGTACTTTAAGACCCAGATTAATCACAACTCATTAATAGTAGGGGACTTCAATACCCCACTGTCTCCATTAGATACGTCAACAGGGCAGAGAATAAACAGAGAGACATCTGAATTAAACACTACCATACATCAAATGGACTTAAAAGACATCTACCGAGTATTCCACCCAAGCACCAAAGGACATATTTTCTACTCATCACCCAATGGACCCTTCTCCAAAATTGACCATGTACTGGGGCACAAAACAAACCTCAACAAATACAAAAAGATTGAAATAATTCCATGCATTCTATCAGAACACAATGCAGTAAAGCTTACGATCAACACCAGAAGAGCCCTAGTCACCACATGAACACATGGAGATTAAACAACACACTCCTGAATGATGAATGGGTCAAAAGAGAAATTAAGAAAGAAATAAAATATTCCTGGAACTAAATGAAAAGGACAATACAACACAGCAAAACCTCTGGGACACACTGAAAGCTGTCCTCAGAGGGACATTAATAGATCTAAGTTCCTCCATCAAAAAATCAGAAAGAACACAAATAAATGACTTAACATTGCAACTGAAGACACTTGAAAAGCAACAACAAATGAAACCTAAACCCATCAGACAAGAAGAAATAACAAAAATCAGAGCAGAAATTAATGAAATAGAAATAAAGAAACCAATAGAAAACAATACAAAGAATTAACAAATCCAAGAGCTGGTTCTTTGAAAAGATAAACAAGATTGACAGACTGCTAGCCCAGTTAACCAAAAGAAAGAAAGAGCACCTCCAAATCAAGAAAATCAGTGATGAAAGGGGACACATCTGGCAGACACTAGAAAGATACAGAACATTATAAGGGAATACTTTAAAAACCTATATGCTACTAAATTTGAAAATCTAAAAGAAAAGGATGGATATCTAAAGGCATGGGAACCACCAAAACTAAACCAAGAAGAGATTAACAGCTTAACAGACCCGTAGCACCAAAAAAGAAATTGAAACAGTAATACAAAACCTCCCAACTAAAAAATGCCTAGATGGATTTACAGCAGAATTCTTTCATATATTTGAAGATCTACATCCAATGCTACTTAATTTTTTCAAGAAGATAGAAATGGAGGGAGAACTTCTGTCTTAGTTTGTTCTTCACTGCTGTGACAAAATACTCTGATCACTACCAACTTGGGGAGGAAAGGGTTTATTTAGCTTACATATCCCAGGTCACAGTTCATCAGGGAGCCCAAGGTAGGAACTCAGGGCAGGAACCTGGAGGCAGGAGCTGGAGCACAGGCCATGGAGGAATGCTGCTTACTGGCTTGCTCCCCTGGCCCCTGCTCAGCCTGCTTTCTTATGCAACACAGGCCGACCTGCCCAGAGGTGGCACCACCCACAGTGGGCTCGGCCCTCCCACATCACTCATCAAGAAGATGCCTCTCAGACATGGCCACAGGACAGTCCAATAGAGACAATTCCCCAACTGAGGCTTCCTCAACCTAGGTGTGTGTGTCAAGTTGACACTAAAGCTATGCAGCACAACTTCCAAATTCTTTCTATGAAGTCAGCATCACTCCAATACCAAAGCCAGGTAAAGATACAACCAAAAAGGGAAACTATTGACCCTTATCCTTAAAGAACATAGATGCAAAAATTCTCAACAAGATACTTGCAAACAACATAGAGATACACATCAAAAAAAAATTATCCACCATGATCAAGTTGGCTTTATCCCAGAGATGCAGGGATGGTTCAATATATGTAAGTCAATAAATGTCATAAATCATATAAATGGGTTCAAAACCAAGAACCACATGATCATCTCAATAGATGCAGAGAAGGCCTTTGGCAAAATTCAACATGCATTTATGTTCAAAGTCCTAGAGGGAATTGGACTGGAGGGCACATACCTCAACATAATTAAAGCCATATATTACAAACCCAAAGCCAACATCATTCTAAATGAAGAAAAACTGGAAGCATTCCCATTGAAATCAGGAACCAGACAAGGCTGTCCACTATCTCCACTTCTCTTTAACATAGTGCTTGAAACTCTTGGAAGAGCAGTAAGACAAGAGCAGGAAGTTAAAGGGGTAATAATTGGAAAAGAAGAGATCAAACTATCCCTTTTTGTATATGATATATTATATCTAAGAGATGCCAAAAATTCCACCAGAAAACTCCTAGAAATTATTATTGCATTCAGTAAAGTGACAGGTAACAAAATTAAGTTGCAAAAGTCTGTAGCCTTTCTATATACCAATAACAAGCAATCAGAGAAAGAGCATATGGACAAGTCACATTCACAATAGCTGCAAAAAAAAATATCTAGGAATAAACCCGACCAAAGGCATTAAAGACCTCTACAATGAAAATTTTAAATCTTTAAAGAAAGAGATTAGGAAGACATCAGAAGATGGAAGGGCCTCCCATGCTCATGGATCGGAAGAATTAATATTGTGAAAAAGACCATCCCACCAAAAGTCATTTAGAGATTCAATGCAATGTCAATCAAAACCCCATGACATTTTTGACATAATTGGAAAAATCCATCCTAAGATTCATATGTGAGCACAAAAGACCTCAGATAGCCAAAACAACCCTGAGCACTAAGAGCCATACTGGGGGGATTACTACACCATCTTTAAAGCTATATTGCAGAGCTATAGTCATAAAAACAACAGGGTACTGGCACAAAAATAGGCCCATATATCAATGGAACAAAATTGAAGACCCAAGTGTGAGTACATGCAATTTCAGCCATCTGATATTTGACAAAGGGGCCAAGAACATTCACTGGAGGAAAGACAGCATGTTCAGCAAATGGTGCTGGGAAAACTGGATCTCCACCTGTAAAAGAATGAAACTTAGCCCTTGTCTTTCACTTTGCACAAAAGTCTAGTCCAAGTGGATCAAAGACCTCAATGTAAAACCCAAAAGTCTGAAACTATTAGAAGAAAACATTGGTAAAAACCTACAAGATATAGGTGTAGGAAAGGAATTTCTAAACCAGACATCAATTGTTCAGGAAACAACGTCAAGAATCAACAAATGGGAACTCATTAAACTAAAAAGCTTCTGTAAATCAAAGGAGGCAACAAGGGAAGTGAACAGAAAACCCACAGAATGGGAGAAAATCTTCAGCAGCAACACATCTGACAGAGGTTTAATATCCAGAATATATAAAGAACTCAAAAAACAGACTCAAGACAAGAAGTAACCCAATTAAAAGATGGGCTAAGGAGCTGAACAGAGTGTTCTCAAAGGAAGAAGTAAAGATGGCTAAGATGCATCCTAAAAGATGTTCCACATCATTACTAATTAGGGAAATGCCAATTTAAACCACTCTAAGATTTCATCTTACCGAGTCAGACTGGCTATGATCAAGAGAACAAATGATACCAAATGTTGGAGAGGATCTGGGGAAAGGAGAACACTCTTCCACTGGTAGTGGGGCTGCAAACTTGTCCAACCCTTATGGAAAGCAGTGTGGAGACCTCTTAAAAAACTACAAATGAACCTACCATTTGACCCACTTATACCATTCCTTGGCATATACCCAAAGAACTCATCCTACTGCAGAAACATTTATACATCCATGTTTGTTGCTGCTCTTTTCACAATTGCTAAGAGACGGGAGCAACGTAAATGTCCCTCAACTGACAAATGGATAATGAAAATGTGGTTCATTTATATGATGACGTTTTACTCAGCAGTAAAGAAAGATGAAATCATGAAATTTACAGGTAAATGGATGGAACTGGGAACTGTTACAATAAGTGAAGTAACACAGACTCTGAAAAAAAATTGACGTATGTTCTCCCTCATATGTGGATCCTAGAACCAAATCCTGATAAGTGAGTATGTATCCAGACATAACTACAGGAACCAGGATAATGGAAAGGATCCAGGGAGGTAAAGGAAAAGAACCTAACAGAGAAGAACAGTTGGAAACAGGCATTAATAAGGGAGATAGTGATAAAAATTGGTTAATTTAAGGGAGGGGGGAGGAAAGGGTATACAAGGAACCCAGGGGCTAAAGAGAAAGAAAGAGCTCAAGGGAGGTAGGACCATAGGAGAAGGGTATTATTAAGGGAGAAGGGGGAAATGGGGGCACCTTAATTTGGGAAACCGTAATGGAGGGGTTAGACAATGAAATAGATAAATAATGCCTAGCTAGTTTTAAAAGCCAGAGGGAACCATACTAGTCCAACAACCTACTGACAAATTATACATACCAGACCAAGACATATATGTCTATGTAAGGTTTATCTGAGAACAATTGGTCTTTGTCCAAGATTTATCTACATGACACACAGTAATTAAAAGTTCCAGACTTTTGGGACTCACCTTCTTGGATGTTTAACAGACATACTTTGAGGCCTATAATAATTTGGTCAGAGGGACATAAAGGACACTTTTTGCTCCTTGCCCTCCTAGGTCGACTAGTTCCAGGGGACTATGAGCATCTCTCAAAATGTCCTGTAATTGTGGTGGGTCCACTGCCGAGGAGACCCCACAGGATGGACAAGAACCAGTGTCCAGTCTACAAAGAGGAGGGTCAACACAGAGGAAACATTTCCTCCATGCTTCCAAG
>NW_008350535.1:585322-585980 GCF_000622305.1 Nannospalax galili
TAAGAGTCCATATGTATAGCTAAAGGCTACATAACAAGCAACAATGCCAGATAGGACATACCTTCTTTTGAGTTGTTGAGTAGGGTGGCCCAAGGGACTCCAAGATAGTAACCCAGCAGAGAACTGGGAAAATGAACAGCAGACCCCAATCTTATCTAAAGGAATATTGACAACTGATTGCTGCTAGATGAGGAACAGCTGACTTTCCTAAAACAAAGACCTCTAGATAGGCTGACTAGATTCACCAGATGGACAAGTAGTGGGGAATGGCTGGGGGTGCTGACCACACAGTGGACAGTAGCAGTGATAACAGAGAATAAGGGCTGTGAGTATAGTTGGGGGAGTGAGGCTATCTGGGAAGTGGGTGTATAGCTGAATAAGATGGTTTGTGATGTTTTGTGTGATCACACACACACACAGACAGACACAAAGAACAAATTTTAAAAAATGAATTATATTTGAGGAGGAAGCATAAAAATTTATAACTTGTTAACTAGCAGATATGATAAACATTACCATTGAATCTACCCGATGACTTTATAGACATACACAGGTGCCAAGGATTAGAGTGCAACTGATTATGACTAGTAATAATCAGATACATACAGATTAGAAACGCATGCACCAACATCTCAGTGTTAGTAGCAAAAACAGTGAG
>NW_008350535.1:586159-586353 GCF_000622305.1 Nannospalax galili
GCTCTGGAAACTCTTGTTGACCATATTAAAACTGAAATGATATGCTGCTTCTAAAAAAATAAAAAAATATTAAAAAATGTAGGAAACATCATTTTAAAATGAAGTGATCTTTTTTAAAGGGTAAAAATTCATTCAACTTTACATCTTACAGGGTTTATACTGAGTTCAGTATTGTATAACTGTATTTATTCAAC
>NW_008350535.1:587795-589733 GCF_000622305.1 Nannospalax galili
TAAATGTAGGCGCTCGAAAAAAAAAATAGCTAGAGGGAATGGAGAGATAGCTCACTGGTTAAGAGCACTGACTGGTCTTGCAGAGGACCCCGGTTTGATTTCCAACACCCACGTGGCAGCTAACAACCATCCATAACTCCAGTTAAGAGTATCAAAATTGTAAACTGATTATAAAATTATCCTCTCTGTCTTAAAACTGAGGAAACTCTCTTTCTACCTAGTCTGTTTGTACATGCAGTAATTATACTGTATTCATGTAGGATGAAAGAAAACATTCTTTAAATATGTGGTCCAATTTTGAAACTTTGAATATGTATACAGTTGTATACAATTCTCTCTCTCTCTCTCTCTCTCTCTCTCTCTCTCTCTCTCAAACTTGCTAGGTAGCCAAGGAATGATCTTAATCTTTTGATTGTTCTGCCTTTACCACACAAGCGAGATTGTAGGCGTGTGGTTCCATGCCCAGTTTTATGCTGTGTTGGGGATCAAACCAAGAGCTTCTTACATATGTGTGTACATTCTACCAACTGCCATACTTCTTAGTTCCCAAACTTATACATTTCTGCGTGTTTGTGTAAGGGTGCTTGCAAGTGTCTGGGCATGTATGTGTGTGTGTGTGTGTGTGTGTGTGTGTGTGTGTGTATAGGCCTGAGGTTGATGACTAGTATATTCCTTGATTGCTCTCCACTTTATTTTCCAAGGTAGGGTCTCTCATTATATCTGGGACTCACTATTTTGGCTAGTCTAGTTAGTGAGCTTGCCCTGGGGAATGCTCTTGTCTCTGCCGCCCAAGGACTGGCATTACAGGTTGGCTATGATGCCCATATGGAGATCTGGTGGTCAGTTTGTGGCAGCAAGTGCCTTACCCACTGTCATATTTTCTGCCCACTCAGGTATTTCTTAAAGGTTTAAAGACAATTTCAAAGTTGAAGACAATTCATTCTTCAACTTTGGAATTTTATTTTTGAGTTTGGAATGAAACCTTAGCTAAAACTATGTAGCTAAGAGATAGTCAATTCCATCATTCAAATGAGAATGATCATTTTTAAAATCCTGATTGTAAGTACATTTGAAATAGGCAAAAAAATCTGTGTCTGGCATCATCTAGACAATATGGAAGAAAATAACTTCTCCATGGAAGCTAAATACTTTAACATTGTACTACTTTATTTAGAAGATAAATTTTGGGGCTGAGAGTGCAGCTCAGTGGTAGAGAATGTGTCTAGCATACTCAGGTGCTAGGTTTGATTCTTATCACTACTAAATAAATAAACAAGTGAAGCCTAAAATTCTAAACTTTTGTTTTCAATTAATGTATAAAAATTAAACATATTTATGTTGTATCATGTATGGTACAATATTCAAATGAGTAGACATATCTGTCTGTTCAAATCATCATCAGTTTTTTTTTTTTGTAAGAGCCAGGAGTGGTGGAAACAGTTTTCCAGGGTTCTGGGAACTTACCAATATGAACTTACAGCATTAATGCCAGCATGCACAAGACCCATGCAAACTCAAACCAGACAAATACCCAGCATAGAACTGGGGAAATGGACAGCAGGCCCCAACCTTAGCTGAGGAACTATTGGCAGCTGATCACTGCTGGGTGAGAGAGTTGATCTTCTTTATGGTAATAACTCTCGATAGGCTGATCATGCTCCAGTGAATGAACTCACACCAATGGACATCTAGGGACATAAACTTGACTCAATAAGCCTTAGCATCTATGACAAAATACATGAAATCTAGTGAGTGGGCTATGGGAGGTGTGGATGAGGGGGTTCTAAATAAGATTAAGATGTATGAAGGCACAAAAATTCAATAAAATATATATTGAAGAAAAAAAGAAATCACACCTCAAAAATTCATTTTTATGGGGTTATTTCAAGGGGGGAGGGAAGGTTATACAAGGAACCTAGGAGATAAAGGAAAAGATTA
>NW_008350535.1:590591-593071 GCF_000622305.1 Nannospalax galili
CAGAAGCATTAAACACTAAAAGTATACATTTCTTTTTTTTTAGGAGGGAGCAAATTATTTTTATTAGCATTTTAAAAGCTTTTCCTGGTAAAAGGGTCAAGACCACTGGCATAGGTCTAAATCAGGTTATTAGAAGGATTTAATGAGGGCAGCTACAGATTGGGAGATAGACTTTGGTAGAAGAAAGTGGAGAAACAACCAATTACATTGGCAGAAAAGAGAGAATAGTAAAAATCACATTCTCCCAATGCTTGCGAAGTATTTTAAAGATTTCACAAAACATGTGTAACCAGGTACAGAACAGACTTGTAAGAAACCCAGTACCAGGTCTTTTGGCTTTCTGGGTTGTGTTTCACCCACCACATGTATGCAAAAATAATGAAGCTTTTATTATTGTTTATTTCAAACAAGAAGGTTATGGCACAAAAGACAAGGGACTGCCAAACACAGGGTGAGCAGGCACACAAAACACCAAAATGCAGAGGGGAGCCAGACTTTTGGATCCGGGTTTGGTTTCTGTGAGGAATATTTTCTACAGAAAATGCTTGATGGTACAATCAAAATGTTTTTAGATGAACAATACTGAAAAAATCCCACTGGCATCCAAGGATATGAAAGTGTGGTTTAATAGTGACACAGTTTCCTGATGCTTAGAGCGTCAAGTAAACTGAAGTACTATGAGAGACTGAAGAGGGGGAGGGTCAATTATTATGTTTGCAAAACGTTTCACACTGAGAAACGTTAACTACCAAACATGGTAAGAATATTTTGAATTCTTACTATCTGGCAAAGCTAAGAGATTTCCTGAATGAATTTGAATTGACTATTGTTTGCAACAAGGAAATTCATTAAGGAAAAATAAGTTATCAGTAGCACCCTTCAAGATATAGGCACAAGAAAGGTGCCTATATCTTTTAAACCAGATACCAGCTGCTCAGGCACTAAGGTAAAAAATCAATAGGTGGGACCTCATTAAATTACAAAGTTTCTGTACAGCAAAAGAAACAGCTAAGGAAGGGAAGAGGAAACCCACTGAGTGGAAGAAAATCTTCACCAGCTTCACATGCAAGAGAGGATTAATATCCAGAATATAGAAAGAACTCAAAAAAGAAACAAGAAAATAAACGACCCAATAAAAAAGATGGGCGATAGAACTAAACAGAGAGTTCTCAAGTGAAAAAATAAAAATGGCTAAGAAGTACCTTAAAAAATCCTCAACATCCTTGATAATTAGAGAAATGCAAATCAAAAACACTTTCAGATTTCATCTTACCCCAGTCAGAGAACAGAAGAGTACAAATGCTGGAGAGGATGTGGAGAAAGAGGAACAGGGGGAGGGAAGGTTATACAAGGAACCTAGGAGATAAAGGAAAAGATTATTTTTAAAACTTACAACACATTATGGTTATGTAGGTTACCCTACTGTTGAGTAACACACCAGAAATTACTTCTTTTTCTAACTTGTTGACCATCCTCTTCCCATCCCACCTTTCCCCAGCCTCTTATACTCAACTTCTATGTGAAATCTGTTTACATAATTCACATATGTATGCTTTGTAGTTACTGGTAGAAGCCTGACAAAATTTGTTTATACCACATCATCACACTGGGACGCTCTGTGGCTCATTAAAAAATAATGGAGTAAATCTATGTTTACGCCAAATGATAAGGTAACATATGTTGTATGATGCTAAATAGCTTAATTGGAGTTTTAAAATGCTTCCACTTTTATGACATTTGCCTCTGTGTATGCCAACATTTTTGTGGAAGCAAATCTAGAAATCTCTAATGAAAATCTGGACTGTGGATTTGGGTGGGGAAAATTTCACTTTTAACTATATATTCATATTCAAATTTTGATCTTTATTCACACTGATTTACTTCTATAATTTAAAAAATGAATTCAAACTGTTAATAGGTTAGTTGGTTTTCTCAAACGTTGCTATCTTCAGGTTACCTTAGGGTGAGAGTTTTAAAACATAAAGTCAACCGAAGCCAGGCTTAGGAAATAAGGCATTTTCTAGTTTCTCAACCTGTATTCTGCTGTTCCCTGTGCTGGCCTCATTCCAACTTAGAATGTGAGGAGACAGTTGCTGCAGTGTACATACCCACATTCCCAGGGTTTTCCTGGCAGGCACAAAAAGTTCTTCTCCCAATCACATAGAAGTCTGATGATACCAACTTGTGCCATTGCCAGAGCCCTCGATCAATGTATGGCGTGAGTAGTGGTGCTAGCAAATGTGTCTGTAATTCCAAGGTCAGTTATTGAGGCCAGGGAAACATGAGTAGGGTAGACAGGGTAGCTAGCTTATTTCTCAAAGAAGTGGGAGACACAGAGTAGGCAACTCACATGTGTGTGCACACAGACACAGAGAAATTTAGGGAGTTTAGATACTCTTTAGTTCAATAAAGTATAAATTCATTAAATGTACTAAAATCAGCATTTTATTACTGATTTTATTACATATTATATTTTAATA
>NW_008350535.1:594453-683696 GCF_000622305.1 Nannospalax galili
GTCTTAAAAGATGTTCAACATCACTAATAATCAGGGAAATGCAAATTAAAACCACTTTAAGATTTCACCTTACCCCATTCAGACTGGCTAAGATCAAGAGAACAAATGATACCAAATGTTGGAGAGGATGTGGGGAAAGGGGAACACTCATCACTACTGGTGGGAATGCAAACTTGTTCAACCACTATGGAAAGCAGTGTGGAGAATCCCCCCAAAACTAAAAATGAACCTACCATAGGATCCAGTGATACCCCTCCTTGGCATATACCCAAAAGACTCATCATATTGTACAGATACCTGTACATCCATGTTTGTTGCTGCTTTCTTCACAATAGCTAAGTAATGGAAACAACCTAAATGTACTTCAACTGATGAATGGTTAATGAAAATGAGGTACATCTACTCAATGGAGTTCTACTCAGCAGTAAGAAAACATTAAATTATGAAATTTGCAGGTAAATGGATGGAACTAGAGAGTGTTATACTAAGTGAAGTAACACAAATGTAGAAAAGCAAGAGACATGTTTTCCCTCATTTGTGGATTGTGGCACCAATGCCCTATATGTGAATATATAAATTCTGAAGTAACACCAGGAGCCAGGTAAAGGCAAAAGATACATGGAAGTAAATGAAAAGAAGCAATCTGAAAGGGAGATAGTAGGGAACAGATGCTACCTGAGGGAGGTGGAAAAATTATGAGTAATCTGCAGGGAGGAGAGGAGGGAGGGAAGTCAGGGATGGAAAGATGGAGGGAGTCAAGAGGTATTGGAGGGAGGGTGGGAATAATGGGGTCACTGTGACTAGGAAGGGAGGGAGGAGGGAAGCCGGATGGAAGAAAAAAAGAGTAGAGATGCATGAATCTTGGGGGGAGGCCTAGGAAACCTAGAGGGAAAAGTAATGCCCTAGAAACCCTATGAGAAATATACATAGAGTGTCTGAACATTATTAATGCATATGTATACCTAGGAGGTGCTTGGAAGGGAGCGCAGTGCCAGTTAGAAGAGACTTCCCTTAGAGCGAATAACACTCATCAAAAAACTTATTTTTGCAACAGATGGAGGCTACTGCAGAGTTGCACATCTGGTCAACCATAGAGACCCTACACGTGGGAGATGCCTAGTACTAGGTGACACATCTGCAGTCTCATTCCTACAACAAAGGCTCATGGAACACAGTGGAATAAGGGGTAGAGAGAGGGTTAATGCACCACTCAACTCTCACCAGTGAGGCATCCATGTACATCAGAGTGCATTATACACAAAAGACCTCAACTGGCCAAGTTTTGGAGAATAAGAGACTGTAGAATGTAGGATGGGACTGCTATATGGAATCTCACCCACCCATGGCTCAGGAACCATTGCTGAAGAGGAGGCAGAAAGGTTGTAAGAGCCAAGGCTGGTTCATGAACATATGAGGTGGAGGCTTCCAGGCCAATGGAGGCTTGCTCATGTGCGCCTGTGGCAGCCGTGGCATCCAATGCAGGACCTATGTCAGCTCAATTAAACAAGGGCTCAAAGGGGAGGTGAGCAATAGGTGGTAGGTCAGCACTAGATCAAGAACTATTTGAGACTGATTGCTGCTGGGTGAGGGAGAATATGACTTACATACAACCACTGGATAGGCTGACTGACTCCAATGGATGCATTTAGACTGAAGGACATTTGGGTACAAACACCTGAATGAATAGGATTCAGCATGTATGCATTGGGGAGAGGGTCTGGATGTGAGTGGGACATATTGTATGAAAATTTAAAAGCTCAATAAAAAAGTTAAAAAAAGAAACAAAAAGGTCAGAAATCTTACAAAAGATAAATGATAAAACAAAACAAGAATAAAGAAATAACCAAGGTGGGCAACCCTCATGATAGTATTTGTTATTGCAATTTGTAAATTGCAGCGTTGAAGCACCTGTGGAGGATTCTTCTTGGGTTGGCATTGTAGTGGTTGGTATCTGAGTATGTGGGAGAACCAGGCTCATTCTCACTCGGTATTGTAGTAACTCTGACAGGTGGTATAGAAGTCTGTTAGCATCTGAGGGCTGGGATGGTCAGCAGCATTTGTTTTGCTACTTTTCCTTTACATCTGACTGAGTCCTCTGCCCTTGCATAGTTTCTTCACTGGAATGAAAGCATTCTGTGGGAAAGATTGCATGTATTATGAACTCCACTCAAGTGATTAACAATGGGGTTCTTATCTGAACTGTAGACAGTAAGAATAAAAAGCAAATCAGATTCTATAAGCTGTGTGTGTGTGTGTGTGTGTGTGTGTGTATGTGTGTATGTTTGTTTGTGTGTGTGTGTGAACATTAAATTAGGTGGGGGAGCAGAAGGGAGGGGATCTAAAAACCATCAAATTATATTGTATGAAAATTACAAAAATTCAGTAAAAGGAATATAAAAGCAAGACGTGTCCTTTCTGAGTTGAAATGTGTGCTTTGACTTAACAGAGATAGAGTATATTAATCACAGCCTTTATCAGTATTGCTCGTTTCTTACATTTGAACCATTTCTGACTCCATCAAAGCAAAATAGTATTAATAAGTACTTCTCCTTTGCATGCTTTCCCCATGTTAGCCTTTGAGACACAGTAATATCAGATATTGTGCATTTTATGCTAATTTTCTGGTTATTCTGACTGTTCAAATATCCATCTACTTCTCTATCTGTGAAACTTGGTTTTGCCAGAGAAGACTAGTTAAAAACAGTATTATAATTCCAGACTTGCAGTTGAGATGACAAATATCTTGCTATGTTGACTTGACTTCTTTTTACTTATGCTAAGTAGAACACAAAGTACCTAAGACTGTTTTTCAGATAGTTCGCTTGTTATAGACTGTGATGGCTAACTTTGGTTGCCAATTCAACTGGATAGAAGGGTATCTAGAAAACTGATGAAGGATATTTCTGTGTGTCTGTGAGGGCATTTTCAGAGAAAACTGGGGAGTGGGGAAGTCACACGTTGAATTTGGGTGGCATTATCCAATACCCCACAGACCCAGATGGACCGAAAAACCAGAAGCTCTGGTATGCACAGTTGATGCCTCATAAGGGAGCACAGTGTTGCTGCTGTCATCATGGACATCAGACTCCATGTTCTTCAGTCTTTGAGTGCAGACTTGCCAGCAGCTCTCCAGGACTCCCAGGCCTTGGGCCTGCACTGGGGTCACATCACTGCTCTTTTGCTATGAGGCACCCAACCTCCTGGACCGAGCAGTTACTGGTTATTCTCATTCTCCTGACTGCTGAGGGCCATGGTGGGATGCTCAGCCTCTGGTCATGTAAAAAAACCTAACAAATCTTCTGTACAACTATATATGTTATATTGCTTTGTCTGGGTAACCTTGACTAAATACATAAATACATATAGATACAACCTTTTTTTTTAGTCAATACTTTCACTCATGGGAGTTATGTTATATTTTGATCAAACTTCAAGGTGAAAAGTAAAGATTCAAATTTCGGGAACTCTTTAAAAGTAGCAGTCAAGTAAAAGGAAACTTTGCTTTCATAAGTGGTTACAAAAGGTTTAAGATTTTGAAAAAAAATGTTGAGAGTCACAGTAATGAGAAAAATTAAAATGTGTTACAATTAAAAAAGTTAAAATTAAAATGTGTTACAATTAAAAAAGGTGAAGAGTATTTCAGTTAGTTATGCAGTATAATTGGACGTTTTATTAAATATGATGTTTATAAACGCATGGTCCAATAGTTGTATTCACTCAGCATTTAGTAAGCTATTAATGTCTCCCTTAATTATGAAGTGTAAGTTACAAAAATTTTTCTAATAGCTTTCATTTAAAAATGAAGCCTGAAATTGAATAAATATGCTTTTAAGTAAAAAATCAAATAAATAAACAACTCAATGATAGTCAAAGTTAGTTGAGATTTTCTAGTCAAACATTTAAGTTTCTCTATAGGAATTATACTAGGATATTTCTTTGCTGCACTTGTAAGTTTTTATTAAAAACCTCTTAAATGTGTAGTTTTGTTTGTGCTAAATATGAAGACAACAAAGGAAGTAAATAACTCACTAATTTGGTTAATCTTATAGCTGGTTAGAGGGAATCAGAAGCTGATTAACCAGTTGATTCTCATTTGTGGATTCTGTATTTGGAAATTCCCTTGGTTATTTTTCTGATCATTTGCAATATGTTCAGAGTTGGAGCGTTTGTGTTATGCAACATGTACATTTTCAGCTCAGGTTGGTAGGCCACAGTTGAATTTCATATTGTAAATAAATCTCTTTTTCATGGTCTGTTATCACATTTAATACAAATTGTATTCCTCTTACCACTATTCATCAGAGCTGAGAACAACTCAAATATTAATCAGACACAGAATACACATAAAAAGCATGTTGATGAAGGTGTGCCAAAGGGCACAGAAACCAAGCAAAAGTGCTCACAGTGGCCAAAGCGGGAACAGTCAGAGCAAAAAAATCACTCATTCAGTCATTCATCCAATGGACTAAAGTCTGGCATGGTGGTGAACATTTAATCACAGCACTCTGAAGGCAGAGGCAGGTAGATCCCTATGAGCTTGAGGCCAGTCTGGTCTTCATAGAAAATTCTAGGTCAGCCAGAGAGACCCTGTCTTAAGAAACAAAGTTAGATGATTAATCAATTGACCAGTGAATCAATCATCAATCAATCAATCAATCAATCAATCAATCAATCAATCAATCAAATCCAGCAGGACTGGGTTATAACCCAAAGTTATAAGGAAATAGAGGTAATGTATGATTGCACTGTGGTGCACCCAAACCGTCTACTTTAGAACAGTTAATATTATGTCATACAAATCTCACCCACAAAAAGAAGAGGCAATTAGAGACACTTAAGGAACGAAATATTAATGATGTGAACAGACTAACATGGTGGCTCACCACACTCTCCCATATTCATTCCTGTTTTCTTAGATTCCTAGAAAAAAGTTTAGTTGTAGAAAGTCTTAGATTTCCATGGTGAAGAAATAAAAGGACTTTGCTTCTTAAGGATATGGTCCCTGAGACTCTCCTGCAGGTGAAGCCTGGGTCACAGCAGTCAAAGTCAAAGCTGTTTCTATTGATGTATAAGTAGACTGCACATCTATTGATTTCTGAAAAAAAAAGCAGTGCATTAGAAAGCTGATGGAAAGCTCTTAGTATATGGATGGGATTTTTAAAATGCAGAGTATCAAAGGGACATCTAATGTCAGTAACATTTTTTTTCCTGTGTGTGCATGGGGGAGAATGATGTATGTGTGTGTGTGCGTGCGTGCGTGCGCGCATGTGCGTGTGTGTGTGTGTGTGTGTATGTACAGATATGCATGTGTGCATAAGGAGGCCAGGGGAGGCATCAGGTGTCTTCTATTGCTCTTTGTCTTACTGCCTTCTTACTGAACCTGAAGCTGCTTGCCCAGTGAGTTCTAGGGATCTTTCTGTCTCTGCCTCCAATGCTCAAGTTATGCATTCACAGACATGCTGGTTTTCTGTGTGGATGCTGGGGATTCAAACTCATGTCCTCCTGCTTGCCTGGGAAGCGCTCTTACTAAGCCATCTCTCCAACCCCCAAGCTTTTCTTTTTTTCTCGCATTACTAGGGACTGAAACTATGGCCTCATGCACACAAGGCAGGAACTCTACAGCTGAGCTATAGCCCCAACCTTTACTGTCAGTATCTTTAGGTGTGCTTTTATAGATGGATCAGGTTCTTAAAACAAGTGGAGTTGCCAGATAGAGTAAATGAAATGATGGGATACATGCCCAATTTGATTTTACTTGCAAATAAGAAAAGAAAATTTAAAAGTATAAATATGATCCAGTTGTTATCAGGTTGAAACATTATCTGAAATTCTAATTTTATTTGGTAGTTATATAGACAAGGCTCCTTCTAATCTCTTGCCTAGAGAGCAGAGACTTGGCTACCAGAATTGTTGGAGCTACTCATGCAGAATAGTGTGGCTACCATATTTCCATATAACTTTTTAATCAGATACCTCAGGTTTCATATGGTTCTTTCCTTTTTTTTGTTCAAAAATAAGTTTCCACTCTTCTGGCATAGAGAAGATCCTGTGCAGCTCAACCTTTCTTCTTCATCTTTCAGACTTTCTTATTTCTTTTCAGCCGTTTTCCCACGCTCAGTTCTCGGCACACTCCCATTTCCAGATGTGCTGGGGATCACCACTTCTTGACAGCTCTGTCATCTGTGATAAGTTTTTTTCTTAGGTCTTTTTATTCAATCTGTTTAGGATTCAAGTTACACAGTTCTCTGTTGTTATCATTTGTTCATCTGTGTTTTGGCTTTCTAAACTCCTCCAGTCTGAGAAGGAATAGATGCAAAGTGTAAATTTTCAATCCATTTTCCTTAACCAGGAGTCTGGCCTGAATGTTTTAGTAGAGGGCATCCAAGGAACAACTAATCTTAATTTTAAGTAAAGTGTTCTGAGAACTGAAAGTGAGAGAATGAGTCCCAACTGATGGTTGAGAGAGTAGAATTTTCATGCAAAAATCATGGACTATCAGAAAAGTATTTATGAGAAAATAATCCCATTTTCTCACAAATGTAAGGAAAAAAATCAAGCAATTTATTTTACAGAAAAATATTTATATCAAAATACTTTAAAATAAACATCTTGAAAAACTTGGATTTATACCAGGTTGTTAAATTTTTTGCGTAAAAACATCTGGTAATATGTTTAACTAAAAAATACATGAAGTATATATCTTTTTAAAATAGAAGAGGCTTGTGATAAAATTTCCCATGCCTGTTCAACATAAAAATTCATAGAAAACAAATGAAAACAAGAGGATATTCTTATTAAATATCAAAGCTAGATACTATATTTGTTTACCAAATATCTAGAGCAAACTCCATATTTATCATTAGATGCCTCTTATTCATGTCAACAACCAGCAAAGATTGTTTATAGCCCTCATATCAAGTCACATTTTATTTGACATTTCAACAAGCACAGAGTAAGAGTAAGAAATAAATAATATGAGAAGTTTTGGTTTGTTTGGTTTTTGTTGATTGTTTTTTAACAGGGTCTCCCTAGTCATAGTCCACCTGGAAGTCACGAGGTAAACCAGGGTGGCCTCGATCTCTCAAAGATCCACCTGCCTCTGCCTCCAGAGGATTAGAGGGGCAAGGCATCACACCCAGTATTAATATGAGAATTTTTTAAAAAGTGAATGCAGCTTTCATGATTTACAGATTAAAAAAGTAGTTTACATAGAAAATACAGGAAATATGTTAAATGCCCCTAAGAGAACTAGTGTGGCGCTGGTTGAACAGTAAATTCACAAAAGCTAGTTGTAGTTTTATGCATCAATAAAAGAAAAAGTTGAACATACAATTTTTAGAAGATATAAAATATACTTAGTAAAATCCAGAAAATGAGGTTTTAGACTTTTCCAGAGATAATTATAAAATGCTACTGGACAATAAATTAAAAGATATGAATAAAAAGAAATGTACAGTGTAGAGTTAAAAATTCGAAACCACACACGTGTCCTTCAGCTGATAATTATAAAATTTAATACAATCTCACTTAAATCATGAGTTTTGTTGATTTTCTATGGGGTATAGAGAAGCAGACCCCCAAATGCTTATGTGAGGAAAGTTCAGGACTGGGGATTTAAGGACTGGGAATGGGAGGGGTTCACTTTAGAAGATGTTGTGAAAGTAAAAAGTGACAAATGAACCCCGAGTTTGAATATCAGACTAGAAAAATGCAACCAAATGAGACTCATTGTCAGGAAGAAATGTCATAAATTATAAAGGCGTGAGTACAGATTTGTGGAGGGCAGATGGTATGTTCAACATGAGGTTCAGGGACAACTGGAAAACACAACTAAATTCCTATCTCACAGTTTACATAAATTTATTTCAGGCAGATTGATAGTTTAAATGTGAAAAGGCCAAACTTCAAAACATTTAGCAAAATGTTAGAGAGAAGAATTGTGATCTCAGGAAAAAGAATTCTGGCTTAAATAAGATACATAAAACATAAGTCAAAATTAAAATAAATTGATAATTTTGTTTATATTATCATGATAGTTTTCCGCATTTCAGAAGATACTAAAGCAAAAAAGTTCTGTTTTCAGAAAAAATATTTTCAAAAAGTATTAGCATCTGGAGTATGTAAAGAGCTGCATGTTAATAAGAAAAAGATATCAAGTCAATGGAAAAGTGGATAAAAAACTAGAATGAAATTCATAGTAGCCCAGGTTGGCAACAAATATCTGAACTATGCATTGTTGGGAAAACACCAACTCAAACCTTGATAAGACACAAAGGCATGAAGATGTCATGATGAAACCATCACTTTGAATGCCATCTAAACATAAAAAATTAGTTTAAAAAAGGTTGTAGATCAGGTGATAGTAGTTAATTTAAAACTATATAAATGAAGTTAGGTGAGGTTGTAGAAGTGTTTTGTGTGGTAATCAGGACATAGGCTCTGTAAGGTACTTACCTGGACATCAGCCTCGATTCTGCCCCTTGCTGTGTGCTACCTAAGAAGTTATGTCATGTATGAATGTTGTCCTCTAACCTTCATATATGCATCTATAGTAACATGATGCACATACACACAATAATGCTAAGCTAAAAATTAAATTAGTAGTAATGTTAAGGTTGATAAACCAGGTATTAAAACTACTCTATAGTTTTCTGTATGAGTTGGATATTTTTTCAATAAAAAGTGAAGATAAAAGACTTGATCTTAAAAAATAAACAAGCTGGCAGGATTTGGGGTAAGTTGAGCTATTTGAAGTATTGTGTTGATAATCACTCTGAAATTGTTTAAGCGTCTTTTTTTTCCTTTATTTTTTCTGGCCTGCCTGTGGAATGAAGAAAACCTGGATGGCAGAATCTTTCACTGCATTTAGATATACAGATCAAGAGTGGGCATGCTGGTACATGCCTCCAATCCTGGCACTCAGGAGGAGGAAGATCACTGCCAATCTGAGCCCTGTTTGGGTTGTAGCAGGGAGACCTTGTCTCATCACTACTGCCTCGATGAAACAAACAGATTAAGTCCTTCCACAGAAGTGAAAGGGCTGAACTAGATTTATGTTTAAAATTAAGTTAATAAAAAAAGTAAAATTAAGTTTATGGCTGGGTGTGGTGGCACATGCCTATAATTCCAGCACTCTGGAGGCAGAGGCAGGCAGATCTCTGTGAGTTCGAGGCCAGCCTGGTCTACATAGCAAATTCCAGGCTGGGGCTACAGAGAGACCTTGTCTCAAAAAGACAAAAAGAAAAATAAGTTTATGAATGTGAGCCTATGTGCCAGTATGTATATGTGAGTATGGATGCCAGTGGAAGCCAGAAGGTGCCAGTCCCCTAGATAAGGAGTTATAGGCAATTGTGAGCCCTTGATACGGTGCTGGGAACTAAACTCTGGTCTTCTTCAAAGAGCAGTAAATACCCTTAACTGCTGAGCCATCTCTAGTTCCCAAAATGTCAATCTAAATGTTTATTTTTCCTTTGAAGCTAAAAGAAATATTTTATAATATTTAATTGATGTAGAAGATCACTAGTCTAAACTGATGAAACTAGTAATGTGTTGGTTGGTTATAGCATGTGGATAAGGGAATAAATGATGCTATCAGTACTTTTCATGGTACCTTTCTCTGACTCACAGCAGCGACCATTTTGTACCTTCACCATCCTCCTCCCTGGTCTCTGTCAAACCCACTTTCTAATTTTTTCTTGATGATGTCCTTGACCCGTTACCATTCCTACACTTTGGTGTGGGGGAAGACTGGTTGTCTTCCAATGTACCTGTGATGTGCCCCTCTGCCTGGGTAGCGGCTGCTCCCCTTACTAGATACTCAGGTTCTTCTCTCTGGCTGACATACATTTTTTAGTCTGTTTTCTTATCTCCTAAGTTGGGAACAATAAATGCTGATTACCAATATCATTCTGAGTGTCAAAATGGGATAAGTGGAAGCCCATATAATGTAATACTTACCGCAAAGGGCCATCTATCTTTAAGGAATTATAATTTGAGTTTTTAAGTTAGGAAGGATTTTTATTTCCTTTTAAGGACCCTAGTTATATAATATTGGTCTCTAAAATACATGCAGAAGAAAATTGAAAAAAAATGTCATAAACAGAAATCAGCGTCCCCCTTTAATTAATTAATTAATTAATTAGTTAATTAATTTTGGTCTTTTTTTTGAGGCAGGGTCTCCCTGTAGCCCCAGATGGCCTGGAACTCACTATGTAGACCAGGCTGGCCTTGAACTCACAAAGATCTGCCTGCTTCTGCCTACCGAGTGGTGGGATTAAAGGCGTGCACCCCCACCTCCGGCTATGGGGTCCCCCTTTTAAAAGCACTCAATGGGCCTTTTGCTAGTGACCCACTGAGCCATCAAGAAGGGGCAAAGTAAAAACACTGCTTTCGGGTAAAGTAGCAAATTGTGTTGTTTTACTTCAATCGGTGTTTTGACAAGAGAAAAAAAAAAAGAAATTGAATATGAAGTGGAAATGAATATGAACAAAGAATTGAATTATGAAATGGAAAGAGAATTCATGAATGACATTTAAAAGTTTATAGAGAACTGCTCATCAGACAACCACTTTGCATTTTCTTCATTTTGCTTTTTCTCCATAAGGCGATCATTTATTCTCTAGAACTTATCAGATGAATATTTGAGTTACAAAAATACATGTTTTTAAATGGATAAAAAAATGACGCATTATCTTATGCTCAAGTTAGTAAATTGATATCAAGCTTTGAATGAACAGCAGGACATAAAAACACCTCTAGCAGTATTATGAAGCATTACAGATGTTTTTTTTTTGGAGTAGCTGCTTATTTCCTAAATAGATTTACTGATAGCCTTTCTCATTTAATAAAAGAATGAATTGGAAAACTATGAACAGATTGTGATAACCAAAAATAAATGAACTTGACAACCTAGAAGAGAGGCAACTGCCAATGGACCGAGCAATAACGGAGGGGAGTTGGCATGGAATTCATGATGAATAAGAAATAAAAATTTTGACATTTAGGTTTAGAACAGGCTGCCTAGAAGTGGATTTTGGGAAAAAAATAGCACTTTTAATTTCTCAAAAGATATTCTATTAAAATATGTAGTCAACTGTGTTTTATTTAATAGTTTTGCATATCCTGTTTTCCCCCCACCTCCTCTAAAAATGACTATAATGGAGATTCCAGTTCTGTTGGTTTTAACTTATCCTCAAGAAGTGAATGATTTAATCTTTTAATTATGGTTGATATCTCTAGAAAAAAAATCTTTTTAGAAACTGGAATTCCTGTTTTCATTTTTTCTCATTACCTGTGTATTTTGAACAGGTTACTTAACATCCTTAGCCCTCAAGTGCCTCATTTCTAGGCAGAAAATAATAATTTAAGAGTGTTTGATAATCAAAATGAAAAAAGCATCTGACAGTGTGTTAAAAGCTTTACATTTTATAAGCTGAGCAAAATCATATACATTTCCCCCTGGAATTCTCTGGCATCATGTGTTCAGTATCCTGGCAATTGAAGGTTTTTACTTTTCATTCGTCTATCTGCCATTGCATAGTCAAGCAGCCACAAACAGATTAAGCATGAGTCTCATTAAACATTTAAGTAAAGAACCATAAAAATCTCATCCAGCTTCCATACACTGTAGCTAAAGAAACAAAGGCACAGGGAAGTAAAGGGACAAAACCATTTACTGAGCACAGCAATTGCTTAGTGTGGGATCAGGACGGGGGCTCAGCTGTGGTGGACAGCTCCAAGTGGTCAACTTCTGTGATGCCATGTCACTTCCTTTTCGTAAGGTAGGCATGAAAGCCAATGCTTATTGGGTTAATGACTTCATATTTTGTACAGGTCCTTCCAAATAACAAGCAATTGCTTCTATTTCTTATGATAGGCTATGGGGATTTAAAGATACATAGAGCAGAGGGCCACTCCTAAGTGATCAAGTAAATGTTAAACATATGGAAGAAAATTAATTTGAATTTTAACAAAGCCAAAACTTTTACTAGTATTTGGAAGTATTTAAAAACTATTTCACTAACGCACACACACACATGGTGGCCAGTATGTATAATCGCATCACTCAGGAGGCTGGCACTAAAATATTGCAATTTCAAGGGTAACCTGGGCTACAAAGCAGGAGCCTATCTAAAAAAAGTTTTTTTTTTTCATATAAATCAAACCTAACATAGAAGAATATATCTATTATCTAACAAAAATGAGATAATAAATTGAGTTTTATTGCAATTCACCTGAATGATACTTTATAAATAAGAGGACTAAGATTTCATGCAGAAGTTTTTTGCTTAACTAAGGAATTTTTTTCTTAATGTTACTCTAAGGGGAAAGACAGGTAAAAATAAAATGCAACTTTCTTCTAACAAAATGTATAGTTCTAAATTATATAATTAAAATATATAATAGAATGCTTTGATATTCATTAATGTAGCAGGTGATGATATTAGGGAGTGTAACTCTTGGTGAAGAGGTGAAAAAAATTATAGAAACGCTGTTCTTTTTAGTGCTAGGACTCAAATCCAGGGAACTGACCAAAACAGGCAAACCCTCTGTTAGTGGGCTACATTCCCTGTCTTTCTATCTTGGTTTTTGTGATGGAACAGGGTCGAACTGGTAGGCTGCCTTTGTTTATAACTATTCTTAAAAAAATGTCTTGTCATGAAACAAAGGGCTTGTTTATCTGGGTACACTCAGCTATTCTATCTGTTTCTGAGTACATTGTGGTTCACCGACAAAGGGGCCTTAGACATTGTAAAAACCAAGTCAAAAGTTCCAAATTAGTTTAAGACAAAGTAGACTAAGCATTATATCAAGTTTCTCACAGAAAAAGAAGCTATGTTTGTTTCCAAATGTGTATATATACACATATGTACATACATACATATGTATACATGTATATAGAATATGTGTGTGTGTGTGTGTGTGTGTGTGTGTGTGTGTGTGTTCAGATAGTGAGAGTCTGAGATGGAGAAACAAAAAAAGATAGTAGTTTATTTTAAGGCTCTGGCTTATGCAGTTTTGGAGGTTTGGTGATTCCAGAACAGATGAAGTAGGCTGTCAGGGTGGAGACTCAAGAGAAAGTTAAAGTTTGAATTCAAAAGCAGTGTGTTGCCAGATTATTCCTTAGAGGAGATTTTCAGATGATTGGATTGATAAACTCTATTGGATTAATAGTTTATAATTTAAATGCAAATCTTAGTCAAAAAGACCTTCACAAAAACATCCAGGTAATATTTGGCCAATTATCTGGCTACTAGAACCAGCCAAGCTGATAGCTTAAAAATTAACCATCTCACCATCTCGGATGTTCTGATCATTAAATGACTTGATACAGTAAGACATTAATGCATTGGTCTGGCACATGGCATCAATCAAATGTTCTTTAAGCAGCAACTTTGTTGAACAGTATTGAAAAAATGACAGCTGTCTTTAACTTGTATAAGAAATGGCAGAATATCCAGGTGTGATCGCACATACCTGTAGTCCCAGAACTTGGGAGACAGAGGCAGAGGCAAGGGGATATCTGAGTTCAAGGCCAGCCTTGTATACATATTGAGTTCCAGGCTAGCTGGGGGTACAGAGAAACCCTGTTTCAAAAGGAGAGAGAGAAAAAGAAACAGATGACAGGAGACACTAGGTGATCACGAAAGCCAACACAACATAGGCAAGCTTCCTACGAAATTGCTGGGGCCCTCATTCAGATTGAAAGTGTGTGAAGACAGACATCATGTAGATAAGAGAAACATGCTGGAACACATTTGTTTTCCCCTTTAGCTGCTTTTCCGGCCAGTTCTAGAAATACGACTATTCCTAGTGGCCAGATAATGCTCAATTCCTTCAATCTGAACAGGGAAAGTGCCTTGCTGCCTTTAAAGGAAAAAAGAGAGGGGGGAAGGAGGGAAAGAGAAAATCAGAGAGAGAGAGAGAGAGCAAGAGAGAGAGAGAGAGAGAAATTGCTGCTAGCACTTGAATTTGTGCATTTGCAGGATATCCGTGTGGGCAGTCATGCGGAGGTAAGAGGACAATCTTGGGTGTCAGTCTTCACCTTCCACCTTCTTTGAGACAGAGGCTCTGTCATGCTAGGCAATCTGGCCTGCAGATTTCCAGGGATTCTCTTGTTTCTGCCTCTCATCTCCCCATAGGAATACAGGGATTATAGATGTGTGCCATTATGACGCTTAACTCTTACAGTGATTCTGGGGAATTGAACTCAGGTCATCAGACTTGGGTGTCAGTTGCCTTACCCTCTGAGCTATCTCCCTAGCCCCAGAAATTTGTTCTTCCTCTTTCTCTCTTTCTCTCTCTTGCTGTTGCTGGGAAACAGGTACAAAATAAAGGCCTCTCTCATGAGACCCCCAGCAGCAGATAGCTACATCATTCACAAATACACGGAGAGGTTCATTACAATAAGTAATGAAAGATATGCCGTTCCTAAGTGGATTTGGCCTTCACTCTAAATCACTAAGAAACACACAGGACTGCAGCCTTGACTCCCTCCCCTTTCTGTTTCTACTGTGCTGTGCTACAGGGCCAGGTCCTGTGCACACCCATGTCTCAGCCCTGAAGCTCAGAGTTCAGGCATCTGCAGTCTCCTGCTCTAACAGGACCACTGCTATCCCCTTCTTCATTAATTGTAAGTTTTCTCAAAGCCTGTTTTTTTTTTTTTTTTTTTTTTTAAAGGTCATAGTTTGTAATGAGCTCTGTATGCAAATTCCTTAATAAATCTATTTTCCCTAACAGCTTTTCTGACTTCCCATTTATTTCACGAGTTTAAAATGACCATTTAAAAAAAAAATCATGATGGCTAAAAGTCAAAATGTCCTTGGGACTGTTAGCAACATACTCTGTTCCAAAGGCCAAAAATGTCAAAAGTATTTGGGAGCTCGTATCTAATCCTTAAAAGATTTTAGGGTTACCTCTCCAGAGGTGGGGAATGTAAGAGTACCCAAAAGCCCCATAAAAATAAATAAATGAAAGAAGAAAAAAAGAAAAGAAAAAGAAAAAAGTGATGGGGAGATATGGGAGGTGTTGGAAGGGAGGGAGTGGGCATGGATTTGATGCCCACTTATATGCATGTATGAAATTCTCAATAAAGTTTTTGTAAAAGTTAAAAAGAAATCACAAGCACTCTTTGCTCCGATTTTCGCCCCATAGACTTTGAACTGCTTCCTTTCCTCATGAGTCACTGGGGAGCTTGTTCTGTGTGTCGTCTGTGGCTTCTGGTATGAACAAAGCATTATTCTGCTGCTTCTCCTTTGTTCCATGTTTTGTCTCTCAGCCCTGTTAACAAAGTTGATCTTATAAAGGTGGCTGCTCATATCGCAATTGAACTGGGAGAGTGTCTCTGTACTCTTGCATGTAAAGGACAGGTGCTAGTGTCAGCCTTAAGCAGATTGGGAAAATGAGGCAGTCATTTTTGGTGTCCTTCCTTCTGGGGGCCGACTCCTTTGTTGGGCTCTTCCACTGTCCATCTCTTCCAGTCAATGCTCTTTTTCAAAAACATATTTTATTTATTATTTTTATTTTATGTGAACCAGTGTATTGCCTGCATGTATGTGAGTGCACCCGTGTCATGCAATGCCGCGGAGGTCAGAAGAGGGCTTCAGATTCCCCTGGAACTGTAGTTAGGATGGTTCGTAGCTGCCATGTGAGTGCTGGGAATCGAACCCAGGTCCTCTGAAAGAGCAGTCAGTGCTCTTAACCACTGAGCCATCTCTCCAGCCCCCCAGTTAATGCTCTTTAAGCCTCACTGAGTTGAGAATCTTTTTCGGTAAATTTTTAAATTGAATTATTGTGCATTCATACAAAACATCTTAATTATCTTTATACCCCCTCCTCCAGCCACACTCCTCCATATTCTCCCACCCTCCCATCAGGTTTCATGCATCCTGTCATATATGTTAAGGCCTATCAAGTCAAGTGTGTGTACTGAGCTGTGAACCTTTGCTGTGCGTGTTTCTGAGGCGACATGAACAAGTGCCAACACATCCCAGATAGGGCACTGTTCTAGTTTGGTTTCTGTTCCTGTCACAGATAAACACTGTGACCAAAGAAATTTGTGGAGGAAAGGGTTTGTTACAGCTTACAGGTTACAGTCCATCAAGGGAAGCCGGGAACTCAAGGCAGGAGCTTGAAACAAAGCAAGCAGGACTTCTGTTCACTGGCTTGTTCCCTCTGCCTTCCTTACCTCCCTTTCTTACACAGCCAGGTCCACCTACCTAGGGAAAGCACTGCCCATAGTAAGGCGGCCCTTCTACATTTATTAGCAATTAAGAAATTGCTTCACAGACACCACCAGAGGTCAGTTCTTCAGTAGTTGAAGTTCCCTCTTCTCAAGTGACTTTAGGTTTGTGCCAAATGGACGGCTGAAGCTAACTATGACAGGCACCAAGCCCAGAAACAAATAACCAACTCAATGCAAGTGTAGCTTGGTGAACTAATGGGTTTAGTTTGGGTTGCCTACAGAATGGGTGAAGGATTATTTACAGAAGTACGGACTTAGGTGTGGCAACCTCAATGGAGAAAATGTTTCTTTTCCCCAAGCAACTATTAACTGTCTGTAAATCCTTGGAGAGAGGCATGTCCTCATGAGCTCCTCCAAGCTAGTGGGCTCAATTTTGTGCAAGTCTCCTGGTTAACCACACTGCTGACAGTTCAAGAGGGCCATGGCCATGTCATGCTCAGAGAGCAGTGTTTCACAGCTCCCTTCTCTCCAAGAAGCTAGCTTGTATTTGCATGAATTTCATGTCATTTAACTTTATTGTCAGGGAGGTCACAGTTAGAGAATGATATTTAATCCTAAGAAACACAAATTATTGAATATCCACCTTCTGACATGGATACCACATTTTAAAAATCACACGATAGTTACATATGCATGTCTTATTGGTCTTCAGCTTTTAAAGGCTATTTCTCTGCGAAGTAGGTAGTTTCTGATAAGCATCTTGAGTTTTTTTCTGTCTTAGTTTCCCTTTGTGAACTGCTATCGCTATTGTCCTAGTGGCTTAAGAACTCACAGGGAAGGACTATCTTTCTCTGGAGAATTCCCATCCACCAATGGAAATCACCCAGTTTACACATTCTTGGACAGTAATTAAGTAATTAAGGCCTTAGAGAATTCCCCACACACAGCTAATCCGTGGTTGACAGGGGGAATTAAATCTTGACACTGCACATAAAATTGGACCGACTGTGGGTTCCCATTCAGGCTCTAGAATTGATCATAGGCTCAGGCTTCAGCTGGTCCTTACCTGATTCTCCTTGTCCCTGTTCTTCTTTCACACCCTTACAAGTTCCCTCAAAATCACTAACACAAGAATCATTAGCACAAGAATAATCAGTACAAGAAAGCGCCATGAGACTCTGCATTTAGAAGATACTACTTAAGATCCCTCATTATAGGGACTGGGGAGATGACTCAGCAGATAATGTGCTTGCCTGTGTGAATACTGTAGTTTAGATTTCCAACATAAATGCTGGGCCGATGTATAGTGGCTTGCCTGTAATTCCAGTGTTTGGAAGGTAGAGAGAGTGCATCATCTGACAAGCTGACTAGCTAGACTATCTTGTTGGTGAGTTCTTGGTTCAATTAAGAGACATTGCCTCAAAGAATAAGGTAAAGAACAATCAAGAAAGAACCTTTATGTCAGCCTAGGGCCTCTACATGCATGTGCACTAGCACCCACACACGCACCCACACACATGCAACACATGCATATGCACATTATACACACAAGCACACGAAAATTAAAAAAAATATTCCAAGCATGAGCCAGGAGAGCCAGCAAATCATGGGACATAAAGAGAGGGGAGAGCTTTTATTGTGATAGAATTTGATAATTCAAGTAAAAAATAACATCATGGAAGCACTCATTGTGGAGAAAGTTAGAACTTTGACTTTAATTTTTTTCTATTTTGAATTACATTGGTCAAGACACTTAGTATCTTGAGCAGTCAGCTGTTACACGTCTTGATCCAACATTGTTCGAAGGCTAGAAAACTTATTACACCTTCTGATTTGCCTTCTATCCCTTCAGAAATGTATGCCTCTGTGCATTTTCATAAACAAATTCATATATAAATTGCAGACTTTGTAAATTTAACTATGTCCAGATCTTATACCTACAAATGATACTTTTGAAAGAAGAGCATGGGAAAATTGTTGCCACATGACGATTCCTTGTATACTAAAGGCATTTTGCAAATAACTACTGCAGGAGCAAGCTCAAGGCCAGGGACAGGAATAGGATTTTTATTTATTTATTTTTTTTTTTTGCTTATTAAAGAAGATCAGGAAACTTTCAAGATCTAGTTGTATCTGTGAACTTGTTTTACTGGGTGATATTTCTAGAAACCCGCTAACGCAGAGACATCCCAAAAGTTTATACTTCTGCTGCTGGCCATAGAACTACTCAGATTTAGACAATCCTCTCAATTGGCCACAGCTCTTTACTTTTCCACAGCCCATAGCCATGTCTGTCCACGATCACATCGAAGGTAGATGGATTCACCTATGCAAGGCAGACTGTCAATAAAATAGCACCTTTCTTGGTCTCTTTCTGAATCTTCTGTGACTATATATTGATCACAGTGTTTACAGTCCATCTGCACCTTTCCATTTGGCCTTGGAATTTGGCCTCTCTTGACTTGATTACTGTCTCTCTGCTCACTAATCTCTCTTTCTTGTTTCCTTACAGGAGCTCTTATGGATGGATATGCCTCCTGAGCATCTTCTAGGAGAATTGCGTCATCAATTGCATCATGTATACATACCACTACCTCACAATACTAAGTGCCCAGATAATGTCCTCTCTGTGCTTTGTAAAACAGAGGATGACAAATGAAATGCAACGAAGCCACCAAACAAGTTCAAAACTTCAAGACTGCGAATGACTACTGCCCTTGTTCCAGGCACTGTGAGATCCCAGGGGGTGAACAGTGGCTTCTTTCTCGAGCTTCGCTATCTATTGATCTCACCCTATCGACCAGGCTTATCACTAGGGGAACACTATCTTAAAATATGCTCTCTGTCCATTGTGTAATTGCCACAACTCTGGGAGCAGAGTAAAAATTCTTTCTTTATTATGACTACATCTATTATCCTTTATCATATACTGACTGTGTGACAGGAACTTGGGTCAGTTATCTTTAGAGCATTAGTTTCTATCCGCATTATAGATTGCATAAGTAATTGTTATTCCATTATGCAAATGAAGAATGGTTTAGAGAGGCCAAGACATCAAATAACAAATCTGGAAACAAACTTGTGCCTTGTCTGACTTTCAAATGTTTATCCCAGTCTTTGTTGTTTGTTTCTGCGGTGCTATGGATCAAACCCAAGTCTTAAACATGCTAAGGAGATGCTCCAGCAATGCGCTTTACCTCTGACCCAACCTTTACTGTTCTCTTATTACTCAGCCTCAACCTGACAGTTTGCTTGATCTCCTGCTATGTTTTTCCAAATAACTATCTCAGTGCCTTCAAGCAGCACACATTCACTGCTTCAGTTTATATGGGTCTGGTGACTGGCTTCTTTGTTCAGAGTTTCTTTTCTTTTCTTTCTTTCTTCCCTTTTTCTTTTTTTTTCAGTCTTTTTGAGACAGGGTTTCCCTGTAGCTCCAGCTAGCCTGGAACTCACTGTAGACCAGGTTGGCCTTGAACTCACAAAGCTCTGCCTGCCTCTGCCTCCCAAGTGCTGGAAGTGAGGCGTGTGCCACCACACCTAACTGTTCAGTTTCTGAAAGTGCAATCAGACATTGCTAGCTGTCTTCATAGCTTTATGGAGATTCATATCCCCTTTGAAGTTGTTAGAAACACTAATTCTTGACTTCTTATCTGCTCCTCTTCTCCTAGGGGCCTCCCATTTGACTCTTTCCATAGAGGTGCCCAGCAGGGCTCTTAGCTTCTTGAAGGGCAGCTGGAGTCAGACTTTTTGTTGTGCTATTATGGAGTTCAGAATTTTTTAAGATTTATTATTTTTTAAATTTTATTTATTATTTTTATTTTATGTGTATGCATGCATTGCCAGCATATAGGTAAGTGCACCATGTCATGCAATGCCCGCAGAGGTCAGAAGAGGCTGTCGGATCCCCTGGGACTGGAGTTACAGACAGTTGTTAGCTGCTGCGATTCAAACTCGGGTCTTCTGCAAGAACAACCAGTGTTCTTAACTGCTGAGCCATCTCTCCAGCCCCTAAGATTTATTTTTATTTATATGTATGCTTATATGAGTGTGAGTGTCTGTGTGTGTCTGCGTGTGTGTGTGTGTGTGTGTGTGTGTGTGTGTGTTTGTATGACCATGTACATAGTGGTGTCCTCAGATGGCTAGAAGATGAAGTTGGATCCCCTGGAGCTGGAGTTACAAGTGAGTTACTGTGGCTGCTGGGAAAAGAACTCCAGTCCTCTGCAAGTGCAGCAAGTGCTTTTAAGCACGCGTCTGTGCCATCTCTCCAGCACCATGATGGAATTTAGATAAACAGCCTCATCAAAGAAGTGGCACCCCACTACCTCTGCTACATTCTGTTAGTTAAAGCAGGTCACCCATGCTACCATACTCACAGGGTGGAGAATCATCCAGGGATGTAGACTATTGGGAAGCGACCTTGTGTTGGCTTGACTACACCCCCTTAGCAAAGTTCTCAGGAGGCTGTTGACCAAGGTTAGAAACACATTTCCCACAGCGTAATAGGCAGAAGTTCCTGCTGAGGCTGTTGCTTCCAGCTACCAATTTCCTTCCCATTGGTGAAGAAGGGAGGAAGCACTTCTCTACTTTGTTGGGGGAGGGTGACAGTTTGGCCACAAAATGCTTCATTACCCAGATGAAAACCTCTTTAAAAAGCCAAAGTATGTTTTTTTTCCTCCAAAGAAAAATATAGAAAGAAGTCATGTGTTGCTAGGGAAACCACAACCTTTCGGTGTGCTTATTTAGAAAAGAGACATATTCGAGACTCCTCAGTGGAAGAACAGGGATGGTGCATTGTGTACTGAGAATAAACAAAGGAAAAAAATCATTCTTTTGAAATAAAAATTCCATTATCTTGCATCTTGCTAAAAATATTTTATTCTCAGGGGTTCAGTTTGAAATTCACCCCTTTCTTCTCCTTTCCAGTTTTGTCTTGCTTGCACATGAAACTTCCTTTGAAATCAGCAGATTCTTTGCATCTGGCAAAACAGAAGAGGAGGAGATACTGTGCAAACCAGCAAAAAGTCATTCTGACATGGCATGGCTAAGTAGCAGTGGGATCTCCTCCTTCTGACCACATTATACCAGGATGCTAAGTTAGGAGTTTCAGAAGGCTTTTCAGTCCTCCTAGTACACCAGCAAATGCCGTATACTACTGCTTAAATGATCACATTTTTATACAGATAGTGTGATTCACTTCACGCTTTTGAAAAGCCAATTCTATTTTTAGGTGTCTGAAATTTTAGCTAAAATGGTTTGGTGTAGTTTGACTTTAAATACCACTTCTACAGATGTTTTAGCATCATGACTCCTCCTTTTGTTGAATAGTAAGAGATGTCCTTATCCTGTACTCTGGAGAGCAGTCTCATTGAATACCAGCCACCAATCTGTGGTGCCACATCACTGCGACTTCCAAGATCTAAGGAACTACGGTTTCCATCTCTTCAGGGATTTTTTTTTTCCTTGTGAAATCATAGAGGAGAAGTGGGATGAGGGAGTAGATAATTAACCTAGCCTTTGTTGACCTGCAGAAATATTGTTATCTAACTGTCCATGGCTGGGCATGTGAACCCAGGGTAGCCTTCTGAAAATCATCTGTGGAAGGCATCATTTGCAGTCTATTACAGTTTGAATGTGAAATGTTCCCCTCAGGCTTGTGTGCTTGAACGCTTGGTCTCCAGGTGGTGGTATTGTTTTGAGAGGTTGTGGAATCATTGAGACTATGAGAAATAGCTAGCAGAAATAGGATTCTAGGGGGTGGGTCTTTAAAGGGTATTATAACCTGCCACTTAATTTATGACTCATCAAGATGGGAACAAGTCAACCCCTGATCCATCCATTGTGGCTGCCATTCCTTTCAAGCAATAATGGACAGTTTCAACAGGTCCTTCTACCCTTGAGTTGTATCTATTAAGTATTTCATCCTAGCAATGAGAAAAATAGCTAATACACAATTTGAAAAGGAAGGGAAAAGGTGCCCAGAAATTGAAGGACATGGTATTGTGAACTGGATGTTGTATTTACACTTCTACTGTTAGTTACTACAAGAAAAATGTCCTTGAGTGGATGGCTTCATTTCCAAATGCTGCTGAAGATCATTGCTTCTCCTCCAGGATGGGACCAGCGAGGTGTGTGGATCAGGAAACCTCTTCAGTGATGAGCACATAGACCATTGACAAAACACAGGACTCTGGTAGGAAAAGGGTTTTCAACTTTCTCTTGGATCCTTGAAACTAAAAACTGTTGTAGAGTTTGAGTTGATCAGCAAAAGGCACTGTTTTAGCCCCACCCACCCTGACCTCTACAGGGAGGCCTCCAAGTCCTCCTAGCCCAGAGAAATGGAATAAGAGATGGTTTCCCTCCCAGGGTCCTTGGTACTGACCAGAGAAGCTTCTTCTTTGCACACAAATATTGTACATGTGTCCCTTAATCTGTAACAATGATTCTGGCTTCAAGGGCAGATTTGTTCAAGAGGAACTTTCAAGACTCTCTAAAGAAAGCCAATCCCTCTAAATTCATAACTTTATATCCATAGACCAGTGTACCTTTTAGACATCATCAGAGATGTTTCTTTGTGTAGTGGGCAGAGGTTGATGCAGAAACTCATAATTGGTCAAAGCACAGAGAACAAGTGTCTGTGGAATGCTCAGCCAAAATGGGACGTCTATACCACCCTATTCCCAAGGTTCAGGTATCATGGCAGAAGGGGGTGAAAAGTGTTTAACAGTCAGAGGTTGCGGAGGACCAGAGTGAAACAGTGTCTTTTAGGCATGACAGGGCTACTGCATTCATGAATTCATGGCAGCAGTGGATGCCTTCACAAGACCTACACAAGATCAAGACAGCCAACATTTTAGCAGGGAGGGAATCACATGTCCCTGTCCCTATCAGAGGGGCTATTGACAGTTGATGGTTACTAGGAGAGGAACGGTCAGTATTCTTTAAGGATGTGGCCCCTAGTAGGTGGACCGTGCTCCAGTGGATGACACCATACCCATGAGCATGCAGGCAATGGGTTATCCAAAAATAAAAGGAGGCATGAAGTTAGAAGGGGGTGAGGAGTTGGTGAGGTGGATCTGGAAGTAGTTGTGGGGAGAAGTCAGAAATGAATATGATCTAAAATACATTGTATGAAATCCTCAAAGAATAAAAGTATTATATTAGAACAGAGTCTGTGAGACACTTAGCAGTCTTCACTTTCACCTCCAGGGTGTCATCCTCATTGTATGCAAACACAGTGTGGAGATGCTGCTGGAGGGAAAACATAGTCCACATGTGGTTCATTTCCTTCTTGAGGGCCTTGGAAAGAGCAGGTGCCTTGGGAGCCCTCTGTAACGAGGATGATCACTTCCCTGGAATCCATAACAGTTCCCACTATCAGGGCCGTGGTGGACTATCAAAGAACCTAGCAATGGGCACATAATGTCTATGATCACTGTCTTCATATACATCCTAGACAGCAGACTAGAGAGCAGCTCACTGAACAACAATGCATCCACCAGAGCCAATTCCTCCAATATATAGCTCCATTCTACTCAGCCTGCACAGTGGCGACATTCCCATTTAGGATGTGGATGTTTTCTGGGTGGATGTCAATGCACTCAAAGAAGTTGTTTCACATGAAGGAGTGGTACCTCCTTGGATGCTCTTGAGGAAGGCCCACATACTTGTCCATAGCGAAGATCTTCACATATTTAAGGAAGAAGTTCCAGTTTTTCTACTACTCTATTAACTTCTGAGAGCAGCCAAGTGTGGTAGTCCTTGTGGGAGCCCCAAGGTGAAGTGCTTGTCAGATCTTGGGTTAAACCAGATGATGTGATTTCTCATGTATATAGCCATCCACTTGCTGCATATGGACAGTGGTCCAGGATGATGAATTTCATCTTGTCACATGGAGGTCTCCTGTGGAGCTGGCAGCTGAGCTATATTCCTTAATTTGTACTATTTTTCTGTAATAATTGAAAACTCAAATATTTTGCTTAGTAGCTCCAAATCAAATTTCTAATATTCTTGTAATCATATCTTACGGGCAGCATAGCATCCTAGTTTGTAGAACTTGGTAGTAATAGAAAAAATTAAAACCACTCAGTTTGACAGGATTGCATAACAACAAGGCATATGTGTTTTTTAAGCTCTTCTTAAACTGTGAACCTGAAAACTACTCAAGAAAAATGTCTGAACTTCATAGGTTTCTATGTTGCATCAAGATGGTAAAAGAAATGGGCAAGAAGACCAGGAACAGTTGGAAGCATGTCCCTGTGGCAAGCCTTTTTCGCCTGGATGGAACAGGATGCAACACGTTGCAGTGGTAAATTGACCCAACAAACATTTTCTGATAGTTTATCAACACACTATTTTAGATAAATTCCCAGCCCATGCTACTCTGGTGAAGCAATTTCATAAACCAGAAAAGAGAATTATGGTTTTGATATAATCCTAGAGAACAATTCAAGAAAAAAAATTGCAATGTGAGAAAACATGTCTTCAAGCATCAAGTTAAGTTCACTGCAGGGTTGTTCACAGATATTTTTATCTTTTAAAAGTGGATGGAAATTGAAATTGTCGTTATGTGATTTGGAAATCCTTTAATTACTCTGCATCAGAGAGTCAGTCATCTGTATGGTTTGCTGATTTTGCTATTTTAGGACTAAGGAATCAGATTCCTCATTGAAGCTCTTAGCAAATCTATTTCAAAAGTTAATAATTCTGTTATTTAACCTCTTCTCCAGTGCTGTCTGTGAGGTTGTCTTGAAATGGTTTCAACATAAGGCTGGGGAGACTGCTCAGTGGGTAAAGTGCTTACCACACAAGCCTGAGTATCTGAGCTTGAATTGCCAGCACTCGCACAAAAGCCAGGTGTGAAAGCATGTATTTGTAACCCCAGAGCTGGCAAGGGGAGATGGATGGATCCTGAGGGCTTGTTCATCAGCCAATCTAGTTGAACTGGTGAACTTGAGGTTCAATGAAAGATCATGTCTCAAAAAGTAAGGGGGAGCACATCAAATGAAGATGTCCAGTGCCCACCTCTAGCCTCCACATGTGCATACATGGCTAGCACACCATACACATACATGCATATACACACAAATACTGTCCCCCACAAATAGGAAATAGATTCAATAGAAATTGACAATAAAAATGATGGAGAAGTTTCAAATAATTAGATTAGAAAATCTCATAATTTCGTGTAACTTGTTACTAACCAGGGAGGGAGACAAGGACAGAATCCTTGTCCCTGCCTCATGTTGGTATGAGGAAGGAGAGTGATCATAACATCAGATGTGCAGTTTTCAAATCTCTCATGTGTATCTATATGAACACAAATGCAGCGAAAGGAACTTGAGCAATCAACATGTTTTAGATCTGAGACCCCAAGAGCTGAAGCAATTTGCCTCTAATCATGGAGACAGAGAGTTGGGAGAAAGTGAAGATTTCTTTGTTCCCCGCCCAGTGCATTTGTACGACACCACCAAGCATTAGAATCTATTTGAACTATGTCAAATAAATACAACTGTATTCCATTGTGATTTTCAAGACTGGATTTCTATAGGACATGGTTTCCAGATGAGTTTGGAAGCCTAAGGTAACACCTGCTACTTCAAAATAAATGAAAACTACCTTTAATCTTTATTAAATTCTCCTTGCTTCCAATATAAGTGTTAAGCAACAGTACACAAGCTGTCAGCATCTCCATTACAAAAACCTCGATAGCAATGCAAAGTAGTTTTAAAAAGTCTTGTTAGGAGGGGGTGAGCTGATGCAGAGCTCAGGTGGTGGCGATGCTTGTTCCATTGGCATGCAACTGTTTGCGTCTGTCAGTAGTCCACCATCTTCTACATTTCCACAGATGCTGAGCTATAATGAATCACTGCAAAATAACCTGAGTCCACCAGCAAGTCTAAGTAGTGATCTAAACATGCACACATACATTCACATACATATATGCATATCTATTTATCTATCATCTATATCTATCATCTATCTATCTATCTATCATCTATCTATCTATCTATCTATCTATCTATCATCTATCTATCTATCTATCTATCTATCTATCTATCTATCTATCTATCATCTTCTATTACTATCTATTGTCTCTCCAGTGAATTCTCTGCATAAAATTTAGAGTCCTACAGGCTTCTGAGACCTTGCTCATATGAACTTACAGGAATGGTGACAGCATGCACAAGACCCATGTAAACTCAACAGACAGAAACCCAGCATAGAACTATGGAAATGGGCAACAGGCCCCAATCTTAGTTGAAGAACTGTTGGGCAGCTGATTACTACTGGGTGAGGAACAGCTGATCTTCCTTAAGGAAGTAATTTAGATAGGTTGACTAGACACCAGTGGATGAACTTGCACTGAGGGATGTCAGGGGACACTAACTTGATTCAATAGATCTTAACATAAATGGTAGAATGCATGAAATCCAGTTGTGGTAGGCTATGGGAGGGCACTGATGGGAGAAGGGGGGTAAAAGAGGACTAAGATGTTGTGCATGAAATACACAGAAATTCAATAATGTAAATTTTTAAAAAATTGAACACACTTAGAAGAATATTCAAATGCTCTCCAATGTTGAATAATAGCCCATGGTCAGTTGGAATTAAGTGGCTCATACTAATACTAAGAATTCCTGTAGTTTTTCCTGAATCACAAACTCGTTACTTGACAAGTAGAATAGGAACATTTTTTTTTGCCTTGACAGGCTGAGAAAAATTGGGCATGTGAAAGTTGGATAGGGCTGGGGATGTAGTTCAGTAGTACAATGCATGCCCAGTATGTACAAGGCTCTGGATTTTATTCCCAGTAACACACACACACACACACACACACACACACACACATGCACGCACACAGAGACACACACTCACAAACATACAAGTTGATTAACAGAAAGGGATATTGTGTAGAACCAGTAGATGACAAAAGAGAATTATTAGCTTAGCTACTTTCCCTTCTCATTGGGTACAACTTTTAGGAATTACTTGTAAATGGTCTTGGTTGATCCTGACATCTTCATACCACACCATTTTAGCTGTAAATTCCAACTACTTGTAACTCAGATTTGCTCAGTGTTAGTTGCTTGCATGCCAAGGAACTGTGAATCTATACGTACTCACTTAATGTGATTTTGCAGTTAGGTGCATGGTGATTGAAGTAATGTTTAATCGAGGACGCCAACTTGAAAAGCCAGTGGTTTGGAAATTTTCAGAGCTCCAAACATTTGACTATTCAACTGTTAATTATTACCTTAATATATTCTCTATAACCTCCTGGTCACTTCTATAATGTAACATCTTTATGTTTTTTAATTTGGAAGATGAGACTTTTTTTGGTGTGTGGCATATGCATGTATCTGTGTTTGTATGTGGGAATGTATGCATTTGGGAGTGCAGGTAGGGACACACAGATATGTATATGCATGTGGAGGTCAGAAGATGTTGGGTATCTTCCTCTGTTGCCTTAATTTTTGAGACAGGACCTATCACTAAATGTGGAGTTACTGATCTGACAACACCATGATCTTCTCACACCTTCCCCAATGATAGGGTAACAAGAGAATGCCACCATACCTGGATTTTTACATGGGTACTGGGAATCCAAACTCAGGTCTTTATGCTTTTGTGGGATACATTTTACCCACTGAAAAATCCCCTTAGATATATTTTTTATAACTATGGATAGCTAGGACATGAGCCACTTTTCTTCTGATTTGATCATCTTTGACTCAGGAAACTAAGAATGTAACTACTGAACTTGTGTATGTGCCTCTTATATCAGCTGAATAACAATTCTCTTTACTTGATTTTTGATTTGCAGGAGTGACCAAACTTCTTTCTACCAAGTAAATGTTTTAAGCTTTACAGGTCATATAACTTCTGTAACAACCATTTAACTCTACTGAAGAACAAATGTACCTTAAGTTCTGTTTGTTCTTGGCTTTCCAAGGCATTCAAAGGGGCCAAAAACACACATTGAAGAATAGATAGAATCTTCAATAAATGATGCTGGTCAAACTGGATAGCTACATAGAGAGGAGGGAAACTAGGCCTCTATATCTTACTATGCACAAGACTCAACTCCAGATGGTTAAAGCACTGTAACGTAAGACCTGATACTTCAAATTTGATAGAGGAGAAAGTAGGGAATACACTGAAGCTTATGGGCACAGGAAAGAACTTTCAGAGCCAGACCTCTATAGCATAGGTATTAGGACCAAAAATTGGCAAATGGGACCTCATGAAACTATAAAGCTCTTGTACAGTAATGGGTATCATTATTTAAGTGAAGAGGCAGCCTACGGATTGGGAAAAACCTTTATCAGCTATATATATCTAACAGTATCTAGAATATACAAAGAAAAATAAAAATTGAACATTAAAAAAACAAAACAAAACAGAAAACCAAACAACCCAATTAAAAATTAGAACAAAGAGCTAAACAGTTCTTAAAAGATCAAATGCTGGCTGGGAAATATTTCTTTAAATGTTCAACATGTTTAGCCATCAGGGCAATGCAAATTAAAATTACTTTGGAATTTCATCCTACCCCTGTCAGAATGGCTAAGATCCAAAAGCAAATGATGGCAAATGTTGGTGAAGATGTAGGGGAAGGGGAACACTTATTCTCTACAGAGTGGTGAGCGTGCAAACTGGTATACCCATTATGGAAATAAGTGTGGAGGTGCCTCAAAAAGTTAGAAATGAACCTACCACATTATTCAGCTAATCATACTTGAGCATATACCCAAAGGACTCTATATCCTTCCAGAAAGATACCTGTTCACCTATGTTCATTGCTGCCTTATTCACAATAGCCAGGAAATGGAAACAACCTAGATGTCCATCAATGGATGAATAGATAATGAAAATATGTGCATTAATACAACAGAATACTATGTAGCTATTCAGAAAAGCAAAATTATGAAATTCATAGGTAAATGGATGTTACTGAAAGCAATTATCCTGAGTGAGGTAATCTAGACTCAGAAAGACAAATGTCACATGTTTTCTCTCATATATGGATGCTACTTTTGAATATTTAGGTACATGTGCTTCAGCTGGAAAATCCATAGAGGTTAGGCAACTAGTTAGAAGTCATGGTGGGGAGGCTTCTTGGGAGGGGAGACAGAATGTAGTGCTATAAAGAGGGAGGGGGAAATAAAATAAAAAGGTTAAATGGGAGGGGAGTGGGAGGGCAAGGTAGAGGAGGGAGTATGGTTTGGATAACTGAGACCAAAGACCTTTGGAAAAAGTCCTACACTTACTACTGTAGAGGTTCTTAAAATATACACATACACATATATCCAAAGAATTAAAAGGAGTTACTCTGTAGTGTGGGGACAGTGACCCTACCAGAAAATACAAGCTATCAATAAAAAGCCCCATGCTAGAAATGAACTCCTTCTTTTGGTCATTGACCTGTGAGATCACATAGAGCCACAAAAATTACTGGCTATTGTGAAGACTATATATATATATGTGTGTGTGTGTGTGTGTGTGTGTGTGTGTGTGTGTGTGTTGTAGAAAACACATGGAAAAATCAAGCTAGTACTGAATTTAAAATTTCATCTTTACTGGTCAGTTTTCATAGTGCTGGAAAGCGCTATCCATGCTACCAGAAGGGAAAATAAGTCATCAACCTTACCCTGTGAACCCTGTGAGCTTCAGTAATGATTGACCTGACAAGATATGCCCACTGGTGCAATAGTGGCATGAATATTATGATAATAACCAACCACTTTCTAATTGGGTTTAAGGTCTACTTCACAAGATGGAGCCCTTACCTAGCACTGTTATCAGGGACAATAACCTGTGGCTAGACAGCTCATAGACCATAGGGGAAAAGCAAATTCTATTATCCTACTAAATGTATATAGTGTTAAATCAATTCCTAATGACTTATTGTTATAGATTTGTGCATCTATCAACTCTCATCAGAGAATCTTCTTCCTGAAACAGATGATGATTAACAGAAAAATGCTCAACTGGTCAACATGTAGAAAATAGGAGACTATGGAGTGCTTGGCTCTAAATGGGACATCTATATGACACCCGCACCTTTCAAGGCTCAGAGATCATTGTGGAAGAGGGGTCAGAAAGATCCTAAGAGCCAGAGCTGCTGTATGAGTACAAGGACACTAAGGGCAGTTACATATTTGAATCCATAGCACCTGTGACCACATTTACAAGACCTGAGCAAGCCCAAGCCAGACAAAAAACTAGCATGGGAGAAAAGGCAGTCAAGAAGCCCCAGTACCTAACCTGAGGAACTATTGCAACTGATTGCTGCTGGGAAAGGAGGAGTCAGGTTTCTTCACTGGGATGATACTTGGTAGGTCGACCGGTCTTCAAGGTATGCACATACACCCAAGTGCATTTGGAGAGCACAAATTAGCTCCTACAGGCCTTAACAAATAACAGAGGACATGAAGTGAGGGGGTAGGAAAATAGGCCAGTTCTTTGAGTAGATGGGGGGCAGGAGCCTGAATATGATCAAAATACAATATAAAATTCTTAAGAATCGATGAAATTTTTTCTAAATATATATTAGATGGCAGATAAATATATCCAGATACCACTGTGCAATTTTACTTATAAAATCATGTGGTAGCCTGAACTTGGCCCTTACTCCATAGTTAGGCAAACTCTGGACTGAGAGAAAAAAAATCTTTAAAACCCCTAAGCTATAGAAGTTTTGTGTGATTTGTTTATATTTGTGTTTTGAACCCCCAGACATTGTACATTCTAGGCAAGTGCTCTTCATTGAGATGTATATGCTTAAAAGTTGGGTTTTGTTTTGTTGGTTTTGTTCTACCGGAACCTGAGGGGGTGTCCACAGAATGAGTTTTTCAAAAGCAACTATTTGTTAAGTATATTCCAATTCTTAGGTTATATGAAAATATGTTAAAGTTAACTGCTTGTAATAAAAGAAAAAATTGAATATGATTCTGTTAATTGAAAAAATTATAAGAAGTCTAAGAATAACTCTTATAGAGTTCACAGAATAAATGCAACTGATTTGTCAATACTAGATGCTAAAAGCAATCAATTTAGATCAGTACAGTTTGGAAGTCTACTAAGTGGAATGAATTATCCAGCCCATTAATTTAGGAATCGGTTAATGCTGTGCAAACTTCTAGTTATTGATACTCTCATTTGCATATTCACCAAAAGAAAGATAATTTGCCTTTGAATTTGACCTTTCAGAACTTAAAATTAAATAAAACAGGAAAAAAAGTCCCAAGAATAATTCCTACTTCTGAGCTACGCAATTTGTCAGTTGAATTCACAATTAAGAATATATAATAACAGCTTGGTGTGGACAAGGACTCAGGAAACAGAGGCAGGCAGATCTCTGAGTTCAAGGTCATCCTGGACTACATAGGAAGTTCTTTCCATAATAGTGAGAGATGTAATGCTGAGAATATTAGCAAGATAGTGGAGTAGGAGTTTTTAGTGCTCTTCCTGGTCTGGAAACAGCAAAGTGAACAGCCATGTCATACACTCCCCCAAATGCCAATGAGCTGAGGAATCCAGGTGACAGACGGCAGCACTCAAATGGAGCACAGAAATAAGAAAAATGTGTGTTGAAGAAAGGAGAAAGGGCAGTTTCATTTTATCTGGGTCATAACTCCCCCAGGCCCAGGCTACAGAGAAGAGAGAAATAGTCTCTGTATAGGGGAAGATGGTGAAATATAGCTTTGTCTCAGACCCAGCTCTAGTTTCATCTTAGTGAATTCTAGCACTAGGCCAGATCTGTGGCCCCAGGCTCCAGGTTCATTCCAGCATGAAGCTGGTCCCAGTGACACCAGGATCCACATTCAGCACATTGTTAGTTTTTTCCTTGAGAACCCAGGATTGTTTGGCTCTTAGAGACTCAAGCTCCTGGCCAGGCTCCGTGGACTCTGGAGGACCTAGACCTGTTCTTGTGGTCTCAGCCTTAAATTAGTCTCTTGGCTCTCAAGTTGTTATAATATCAGATAAGCCTCATTGACACAGGATCCAGTTCTATATCCTTGAATCAAAGCTTGAGACTCATCTTCACAGACCAGGATCTGTTGCCAGCTTACTCCAGTGGATCTTAGCTTCAAGCTCATTTGATGGACCCAGTCCTGTGGGATACAAATACCAGGCTCATCCATGGACTCAACCACAGACAAGTCCCTAGGATTCAGATGCAGGGGATTCCTGCCCACTGACTCATGCACAAAGTCAGTCAGTTCAAAGACATCAGCAGCAAGGGATTCCATGTTCCCCATCAGCTGACCTGCTAGAGGATCTCTGCAGAGACTGACAATGGTGAAGGGTTTTCCTCTGACCAAAGCTGATCTGTGAAGACTGGAAGAAGTAGGTCCCTATTTCTTCAAGTATACAGAGATGAACACAGAGCCACAAGGTTCATGAATAATCAAGGAAACCTCATTCTACCACTGAAACAATAAAGTACCAGGGATGAATGCTACAAAATGAAAAGTGACCTATGAGAAAACAGACACCTAAATGAAGTAATACAAGAATGAAAGGAGAAGTTCACAGAGATAGAAGCCATAAAAGGAACCAAATAGAAGGGGCCCAGCAACACAGTGACCAAATGGAAAGCTGAGTTTTTGACTCAGTACCTGTTAAGCTGGCTGTTCTCAAAAGCCACAAGAGACAGGTATTAGAGAAGGTAGAGAAAAGGGAAGCTTTGTATGTTATTGATGGTAATGTTAATTAGAGCTGGCATTATGGAAACAGTATGGAGGCATTTCAAAAATTTAAAAATAGCACTACTACGTGGTCCAGCAATTCTAATTTTTGGAATGTATCTGTATTAGTTACTTCTCTCACTGTGATGAAATACCTGACAAAATAAGCTTAAGAAAGGAAGGGTTGACTTTTGGCTTATGATGGGGATGCGATGGCAGCAGGAGCCGAAGGCAGCTGGTCACACTGCATTCACAGCCAGGAAACAGCAATGAATGTTCATGCTCAGTTTGCTTTCTCTATTTCACATGGCTTAGACTCCAGCCCTGAACGGCACCACACACATTCAGGGTGGGTATTCTTACCTCAGCTAACCTAACCTAGATACGCTCCCCACAGACATGCCTAGAAGCTTACCTAATTTGGAAGCTCCTTCATGGGCAAGCCTAGAAGCCTGTCCTCTAGGTGATTCTAGATCTCATCAAGTTGACAATAAATGCTGTCCATCATAGTGTCCAAAGAAAATGAAATTGGCATGTCTGCATTCCCATGTTCTTCACAGAGTTATTCTCAGTAGCTAAGATACAGACACAACATAAGCATCCTTTGGTGGATAAATGGATGAAGAAAAAATTTATATACAGCATTATTCAGCCTTTGAAAGGATAACTTTCCATATAAAAATCGGGATAATATTATGCTAAGTGAAATGAGCCAAACACAGAAAGATAAGTGCTGCATGATCTCACTTATATGCAGAATCTTTAAAAAGTTAAAATCAGACGTAGAGAGTGAGATTATGGCTGTCAATAACCAGGGAAGAGGGGGATGGGAGATTTTGGTTAGAGGGTACAAAGTTTTAATTATGCAGGATGAATGGCCTTGGGAAATTTGCTGAAAAGTGTGGTGACTATAATTAATTAATAATGTGATATACTGAGATATACAAAAGAGAGTAGATCTTGAATGTTCTCACTCCACACATATGCAATTAAGGGAGGCAATGATTAAGTTAATTCACTTGGTAGTGGTAATTACTCACAATGTGTGTGTATATATATATATATATATAAATCAAAACATCATCTTGTATGCTTTAAATATATGTATCTTTGTTTGTTAATTATATCTCAAAAAAGCTGGGCGACTGTGAATTTATAACGCTACCGGGTAAATAAATAAGCATTAGTAAATGAAGATGCTTGAGGAAAGCCAGGCAGTTTGCCAAATTAAAAAAAAATCCAACAACACAGCCCTCAAATCTAACATAGGGAAAGTTTAATATATTATGCGTGTTATTTTTATAACTATTTTATTTGGATTCAAGTCTCTATTTATAGGACAGAATCTATGATAATAGTCATTGTAGAAACACCGCACTATTGTTCTCATAATTCAAATGATGAGTAGACTGCTCAGGTCTGGGGAGGTAACAGGGGAGTGGTGACATGACAGTAATAGGACTAGTGTGTTCAACAGCCTAAATAAATTCTCACAGGCTCAGCAGAGAACTGGGAAAACAATAGGAGATGTCTGTCAAAGATGGCAAGGACTGCAAAGATGGCTCCGTTGGTAAAGTGCTTGCTGCACAAGCTTGAGGTCCTGAGTTTGATCACCAGCCCTCAGTAGAAAACACTAGGCAAGACATCACATGTCTATAAACCCAGTGCTGGGCAGGTTAGCCTAGAAACCAGCAGGTTTCATTTTGACATTTCAGACATCTATCACTGTATTTTGCTCACAGCTCTCTCCTGTCCCCTTCCTGCTTGCTGACTCTCTTTCATTCCCCATAGGGCCCCCATCTGCTTTCATCTATGTCGAGATAAATCTAGATTCTTTGCATGAGAAAAACTGCAACATTCCTTTCTTTTCCCATAATCCTCTCTTGTTCCCCTCTCCTCCTCCCTTCAGACACCTTCTCCCCGATATTGTCAATCTTTTACTCTCTCTCTCTCTCTCTCTCTCTCTCTCTCTCTCTCTCTCTCCTCTCTTCACTTGAGTTCTACACATGAGAGAAAACAAAGTATTTGTTTTTCTGAATCTGGCTTATTTCTCTTAGCATGTTGATCTTCAGTTCCATCCATTTTTATGCAAATAACATAACTCCCTTCTCTTTTCACTTGTTTTGAGACGGGGACTCATATATCCAACACTCGCTAGGAACTCACTAAATAGCTGAGGACGACCTTGAACTTCTGATCTTCCTGCCTCTATCAAGTGCTGGAATTAAATGTGTGTACAACCCCACCTTCCATAATTCCACATATTTAATTTTGTTCTGGAAGCTCCTTGAGAGTCATTTAGATTTAAATTTCCTTTAACTTCTTAGTAGGAGTCCAATGGGGCCTCATCTTGAAATATTGCTATTAAAATTTCTTTCAAGTCAATTCATTAAATAAGTATTCACAATTTAGTTATGTTTCAATCTTAAAATTCTGACCATAGTAGAGTCATTTTTGTGTCAGAGAACAGTTTGAAGAAGTGGCATTCCCTTTGTGTGTGGAAGAGGACCATACAGTGTCTGACTAAGTTCAATGCCACCATCCTGAGGGAGCTCTGAGAGAGCTTAGCTTTTCTTCCTGGTTAAGCTTGTAACTGTGAGATTCTTTATTGCAACTTTGTGTATAACTTCTTGAGTGTATTTAGACAAACAACTGGATATTTTCCTCTGTGATTGTTTTTATTTGTTATTTATTTATTTTATTTTTTATTTTTTTTTTAGACAGAGTCTCCCGGTAGCCTCAGCTGACCTGGAACTCACTATGTATACAAGGCTAGACTTGAACTCTCAGAGATTCACCTGCCTCTGCCTCTCTAATGCTGGAATGTTTTTATTCCTTCTTGAAAATTAAATTACATTGATTGATGGATTGAGTGTGTGTGTGTGTGTGTGTATGTGTAAATGTATGTTTGTGGGTACACTGGTGCCAGGATGTGTGTGTAGAGGGTCAGAGGACAATTTGTTCTCTCTTTCCACTGTGTGCATTTTGAGGATAAACCTCAGGTTGTGGATTGGGTGGCAAGTGCTTTTTACTTGCTGGCCCTGTTTTTTATTCTTGAGCAGTATGAGGGACTGGAGAGATGGCTCGGTGGTTAAGAACACTGGCTGCTCTTACAGAGGACCTGGGTTCAGTTTCTAGTACCTCATGGCAGATAACGACTGTCTATAACTCCAGTTCCAGGGGAACCCATGCCTTCTTCTGGCATCTGCAGGCATCACACACATGTGCTTCACTTACATACATGCAGACAAGACACTCTCATACACATAAAATTAAAATAAAAACAAATATAATAATTAAATTTAAGCAGTATGATATATTCAGGGTGGCATGTCAATTACCATGTATCTATAACCTCTTATAGTTATGAAAAATTAGTTCTGCCACTTTTGTAGGATGAACTGGATGAGCATTTATCTTTCTTCAACTCCTGGTGGCTTTTGCCCTTTTATGTTATATATACTACATATGTAACCAATATTAAATATAATGTCTTCAAATGGATAACTGGTAGGTATGTATAATGTACAGCAGATATGGAGTTGAGCCACATAGATCTAATTAAGGAGGTGGCTGCTTTTCTATTGCTTCCCCTTGCAGGTGTGACTCAGGATTTTAGTCAATCTTACAAACTTTCTGTTTTTGATATGTAGCCCAGGCTACATATCCAAAGCCTGTCTTGATACATATCAGGCTACATATCAAAGCCCATCTTGATATGTAGCCCAGGCTAGCCTCAAACTCAGGATCCTCCTTCTGCTGTCTCTGAGGTCCTGAGATTAAAGATATTTGCCACCATGCTGGTCTTGGGTCATGTGGCTTTTGAGGTGAGTCCAGCGAGTGACTGAATAGGACTGTAGAATCAGGACAGTGATTTCACCCATATGCAACACCTCTAATGGGCCAGCTGCCCCATGAGCTGAGAGTTACTGGCAAATAATTGCTATCTCTCAGCTTCCCCTTCCTAATCTTGCTTCTTTTCTTTAACTTTCACAGATCTTGCTCCTCTGTAAACCTTTCAGATACCAAGTCCATGTCCCACTGCCCTGGTAGTGCCCTGGTAAAGTTCACCTTAGTATTTTGTTATCTTTCAGTTTCCTTCTGAAAGTTTTGGAATGAAATAAACAAGCTAGTATAATTCAATCCTCCCAGGAAAGGTGCTGTTGTATACCTTTCCTAGGTCTTCTGGTTTATATGAAAGGACTAAAGCTGGTTTCTATAAATATATCTGTCCTTTCTTGGACTAAACTTCAATGCCGCAAAATGAGAGTAGAAATTTACAGCCCATTAAACTCAAATTTAAGCACTGTCTTGTCCTTTTCATTAAAATACAAAAATCAAGCACATGCTTCCAGCTTGATACAATAGCTGCTGCTAATTGGTCATTTTCATAAAAGAAAGTGACTTGTAATCATAGAAGCCTCAGCTTTTAAAAAATGTTGCTTCAGTAATTGTTCTACATGCCTCCTCTAATGAACTCCCTTGCTTCTCCACGGGCCAGGAGATTCATTTGGGTCATTTAAAGTCAATTCTATGAACCTTCAAACATGCAAAAAACTGTTAGCACCTTTTCCTATGGCTTCTAAACTTTAAACTAGGACTGAAATACTTTTTATTAGGTTAATTGACTCAACTATGAGATTCCTAATTTCCAAGCTCATGCAGTATAGAGGGGACAAAGGATAAAATACTGCTTTTATAGAATTTACTAAAACTATTTACAACTTCAGTTGGCTAGCTGATGAAAAAGTAAAGAATGTAATAGTATGGAGTATTTATATTCTTTAGTTTTTAAAAAAACTTTATGGAGTCTCCCCCACAATAGACTATTAAGTATCTAGATCCAAAGTGAACATATCTAGGTTTACATCATAACCTGGCTGCCTACCAGTTATACAAAGATGGCATCACTTAACTATTTTAGATTTATTTTTCTGGTCTACAACAAGTAATAGAATCCCTGATTTGAGAAGACTGTTGTAGTTACTCAGTGAGAAGATGTGTCTGCAAACTGTAAATCTAGTATGGCTTATTAAAATGTTATGTTTCTCTATATTATCAAAAGCACAAGGACTGAATTATTGTGAAAAAAATTCATTAGCTCGTCTATATAAGAAAAATGAGGTAAATCCGTCACTATCAAAGCATCTTCACGTTGCAAGGAGAAATAAAAAGGACAGCTGGGAAGGGCTAGTGACTGACTTAGATATACCAATTTATGTCATTTGAACTTTCTGTGTAGGCGTGCATAGACACTAATATCTTGCCATATTCATTTATTAAATGACAGAAAGCCTCTGAATTTGAAATACACATATATTTAAGAACCTTTAAAGTTTATATAACATACTTTGCTTATATATTCATATATGCAAATTTGATTCTGCTGCTTTTTCTCTTCTTCTACCCCCTTCTTTTAACAAAAACCAATGTTAGTATTTTTGGTGCTGGTGATCAAAGCCAGGACCTCATGCATGCTAAGTGGGTTTTAACCCCAGACTCAGTTTTTTCTTTCTTTTACTTTTTGATTGAGAAATACTTCTTGAGTGGAGTCACACATGACCACACCTGTCAAGATGCACTGTTACATAACTTGAACCTCTTTGTTCTCTTCCTGCAAGACTGCCTTTCCCATAATGTTCCCTCTTCTAGAACTTGAAACTCATTTGTCTTACTGTGACATTCTTTTATAAAGGAAGTCTACTTTTATTAAGAAAGAGTGACAGGATGTTTTCTGAGATGTGTCTTTGCAAGTAGAAATATAGTATACAATAAACAGGGTCTTCTCTAGAAAAACCACCAGAAAGACTGAATACATATGTCACTATACCAAAACGATGTTTCTGTTCAGCTGGTTAATACATTTTGAGCACCTACTATGTGTTAAAACATTTTAACATGTCTGAATTGTAACTATTTAATAAAGGGAAGCAAGGCTAAACCATGTCTTATACCCTCAATAATATCATCACAATAGAGATTCGAGCTTCAATATATGAATTTGAGAGATACATGATTCATGCACACATATATGTATGGATATAAACTCATATATAACAATTTGAATTGTATATGATAACAATCATTAAGCAGTATTATTTTTCATTATGATTTCTGCATGTTTTGAAATGAGTCATTTTCATTGTATAAACAATAATAAAGAGCACCAGGGACAACTGAAAAAACTAAAATCACTAAAAAGTTATCCATATAGTTTTAATATTCTTTTCCATGTGATTTCCTATTTGGCCTGATTCTAATTTAAATTTATGCAAGCATTTTCCTTTTTAATATGCAATCTTAATATTAAGCCAAAATTGCAAGCATGCCTATTTTATTCACTATTGTGTGTAGTTTATTATACTTTTACCTGTGACTGGGAAGTTGGCTTTAAAATCCACCATATACTAGGAAATGTAGCCTGAGAATACAGGATCACAAGACCCTATCACATACTTGCTATACTGATAAAGCTCAGAACTTAACCATTTTACATTTTCTATTTACTAATGGAATCATATAATATATCTTTCCTAAAGTGCTATGAAGGCTAAGTCTCATGGTGAGACTCTTGGTCTATTCAACAGCATTTATTTTCTGTTCAATAAGTGACATACTAGCAAGTGTTATTAATTAATGTCATTAGCATGCATTTAGAATGTTTAACATTCTTAAGCCGTTAGACATGGTTACATCAGTATCAGATAATCTGGGGCCCACAAACTGAACTATTAAGACAAAAGATATTACAATCATTACTGTGCCAAATTCATATACTAAAATTTATTTTCTAAGACAGGGCCTTGCTATATATTCCTGGTTGGTCTGGAACTTGCTCTAGAGACCATGCTGGCCTCAGACTCACAAAGATCTTCCTACCTTTTCTAAGATTAAATGTGTGCAGCACCACACCAGGAAAAAGTTATTTTTTGATAGGTCTGTATCAAAAGATGAGTACACCAGGTATGGATGACTCAACTTTCCTTGAGTTGGAAACTTCTTTCACTTAGTTGATTGCTGACAGCTATTTTCTGAATATTTACAGAAGGCAGTGAATGGATGACCTACAGAAAATGCTGTTCATCAGAAGATGCCATTTGATATAGTAGATTGTGGAGAGTGTACTGTACTTAGCAAAAATCAGTAGTCAGGACTGCATCCTTGCTGATGATAACCAAGGAAGTCCTTACGCCTAAGAACTGCCGTTCCAGGGAGATGGATGTCTTACTTCAAAATTCCTCCGAACAAGCCACGAAGAGCAACATTAGCTGACCCTCAGAGTGTGGTTGACTCTGCTACACAGAGAAACAAGAATGACCTTAACTCCATATCCATCAGTGAGATTGATGACCAACTGTAAAAGGGAAGAGAAAAATAAAAGAATTGAACACAAATGGAATTCATAATGAAAAGGAATAGCCAAGGAACATATGCATGTGTGCACAGGTACACACAAGTTTACACACGGTTGCATTTGGTTGGTGCTTTGGCATACAGTCTTTCTGATCTAGAAATGACTAAAAAGGATATGAAAATCATGTATTTTAAAGTGAATCTTGCCCTTTTCCACAATCGTGAGAGCTCTAATGATCCTGAGAAATTTCTGAAGTGTTTTATTTTTTTCCCCCAGGGAGAAGAAAGTCTGAGTAAGTTGGATTTATGTGTAATCATTTCATGGATGAGCAAAATTTTATGTTCCTCTACAGCCATCCAAGAGAGACTGGGATTTCTTCCAGGAGCTATCCTAGGCTTCATTAATTTTAAGGCCACCTTCAACTACACAGATCATGGCTACTTAAGAATTCTTATGCCATAAGGAAAAATAAAATTTCTGTTGGATATTCAGACACTTGGCTCTCTTCCAAAAATTGTAGGAGAATTTTTTATGAAATTCTGGCCATGAATGCTAAATTGGACACATTCAGGGATGAGGTGATTTAGGCTGGAAACATTTTATGTGAAAAACATTTTATTACATTATTCATCACTTTTTTTTTCTATTGGAGTTAAGGTAACAACACTTACATAATACTGTTTGTAACTTAGAGAAAATCAAATGTAAAGATTGGGTTAGATATTTCCTATGATATAAACTTTAGTCTTTTATCCACAGAACTTGGGAACAGAGATCAGGAAAATTTATTTTGTATGGAGATTTTATACATGGAGAATGTTAGGTGCCTGAATGGAGACTGGAAATTATCCACTCTCCACCTAACCCCACTAAAAGACTGTCTCCCATACCTACCACCATGTTTGTGTCATATGATCATTCATCTAAACTCTTTTTTGTCCCAGTCATCTCCACTGTGGGGTAGATCTAGCTGTTGGGCTCTCTTACATGGAGATAAAAATCCCTCCTCAAAACGTCCACTGATGTTTTCTGCACCTGCCTCTTTACAGAAGAGATTTGCCTATCTTGTTGGTAGGTACCTTTCATGTGTTTCAGGAAAGCTATTTTCTTAGTCTTCTGATTTGGGATAAGCAAAGTTACATTTAGAGGCTTTGGAATCCATTTGAGAAACCTTGTCCTTTCTAGTTATATTCTCTTATTGGAACTTCCTAAGTCTTGGATTCCTTGCCTGGAAAATAACTGCAGAGCAACTTTATACATCTCTAAAGATTAAATAACAATGCAGGCTCTCACCATATGTTGGCTGCTATTTTTATTTTCTTTGATCTTTTCTTGGGTACCTTAAATCTTTATGTCTTAGAATAGATCCAGATAAGTTCAATCTGAATTCATTTATTATATTTGGAAATGTTTAATTCTGAGTGGAGAACGTGTGTGTCTGTGTGTTGCATCTGGGTCTCTCATCCTAAGCACTTGCACTCTGTCTCCCATGACCTCTTTTGATCTCTGTGCTGTGGTGATAATTCCTTTCTTTCTCCTGCCATCCAAATAAACATGAAATCGGATGGAAAGCACTAGTAAAGTTCCTCAAAAGATTAAAATCTGAACAATCTCACTACTACATACATATCCAAGGAAAATGTAATCTGCAAGTCGAAGAGATGTTGGGACTCCACGCTCACCATAGTATTGTTCTCAGTAGCCACATGGGATTGATGAGTGAATGAAGAAAATGTGGCAAATGTGCATGACAGAATAATATTCAACCATAAAAGAATGGAGCTCTGATATTTGTGACAATATTGATGGAACCAGAAGACATTGTAGTAAGTGAAGTAAGCCAGGCACAGCAAGACAGATTCCTGATAGTTTCACTTCTGTGTGGAATCTCTAGAAATTGATCTTGTAGAATTAATGGGTTTAAGAGTAGTTCCCAGATGCTGGGGAGGATTGAGCGAAGGGGAGTGATCAGTCAGTATTTATAAGAAACAATTGGATAAAGGGAATAGGCTCTTATTTTCTATTGCATAACAGGGTGACTATGGTTAGAAATACTGTATTGAATTTCAAAATAATTGGAAGATAGGACCTTGAATGCATATTATAAAAGAAGGAAAAAAACAAAGTGATGGATATGATAAATTCCTGATTAGATTATTATATCATTTGCATACATGTTAAAACATTGCACTATATTCCGTACATATGCACAAGTATTGTGGGTCAGTTATACACTAACAAAAAATCAAATTCAGGCTCTTTTTGCTGAAATGTACTCTCTCTCACACACATATACATACTCCTATCAAGTATTTGAACTTTTAACATCTTTAGTAAAGGTTTGAGAAATGGAAAGGGCTTTGGTTCACAGCATGCAAAAATATTTTGCTGTGTGTCTTTTTGTCACTTTCTAAGAAAAAATCTCTAAAAACTCCTCTGAGATATTTTCCATCACTGAAACAAAAAGATTAGTAAAATTCACTTGGTTAATGTTAAGAATCACAGTTACAGCTATTATAAATATGGCTTGAACTTAATAAATTCCTTTCAATGGGTTGGGCATTGCCCCTTTAGAAAGGTTCAAAAACAAAAATAATGCTGTCCTACAATGAGCTTTGATTTTGTATTGCCAATTTGAGAAAGCAATGTAGCTATTTATGGAAGATCTTTAAACAGGACATTTTTTAATACTTCGACATCACTTGCAGATGTTATTCAACATCATTGCAGTTGCCATAATCTCAGAACTATGACATGGCACTTGCTACAGCCGTCTATTTAATGCTCTGTTGAGAAACTTTATCCTACCCTTTTTTTGTCATTCTAAACCTCAGTAAGTGAATGTCATTATTTGGCTTGGAAGGCGGCTCTATGGGTAAAGCACTTGCTGCCCAAGGGTGAGGATCTGAGTTTAGATCCCCAGAACCAATGTAAAATTGGATGATATGGTCAAGTGCATATCTGTAACCCTAGTGTTCCTATGGCAAGATGGGAGGCAGAGACAGGAGAATCTCCAGACGTTTGTGGGCCAGCTAGCCTGGCATATGCACTGGCAATCAACTAGAGACCCTATTCAAACAAGGTAGAAGGTGAGGGCTGGTACCCAAGGTTGTCCTCTGATCTCCACATGCACTGTCATTGTACCTGCATACCCTCACTGAGAACATGCACAGACACATGAGAGAGAGAGAGAGAGAGAGAGAGAGGAAGAGAGAGAGAGAGATCGAAGGAAATCATTGTGTTCCTATGTGTGTCAGTACTTGTGGAGTCAGTCTGTCTTCATTACAGTATTGGATCAGATTGTAATGTTGGAGGAAAGACATTCTGGTGGTTGGTACCTGAGGTTACTCATCACTGGCTCTGATGTCTAGTTCTTGGTACAGTTTCAATCAGTGTTGGGTGAATGAATGAATACCACAGTTTCTAAGATGTGCTCAGAACGAAATTGCTGAAAGGTACCTTTAATTCATTATGTTGATAAGGAAGCCAGGACATTAATAATCTTTCTAGGTGCCAATCTTTCAAAATTTAAAACCACTGTTTTAATGATCAGAAATAGTTATTTTAGCAATTAACTAGGTCCTCCCTTGGTGACTTCCTCATAACTGAATTCCACCTTCCAAATAAAGTCACATAGCTCAGTACTAGTAGATAGAAATTTGGCACAGCATTTTGTTGTACATCGTTCAAGCCTTCAATAAATGATATTTGTAAAATATAAACAGTGATGTAAACGTGTTGAGCCACAAACTTCTGTTCTCTTAGAGGACAGTGACACAGGAAAACTTAGGCAAAATATAAGAAAATATTACTTCTATATCTTCTAGCAGCTTCCATTCCTAGTAATACATAAATTCATGAACACATCTGTGCTTAGTTGACTTCCACAGCAAGGCTCATTGAACAATTAGTTCCATTAATTAATACTTATTATATACTAAACCTGTATGTTAGTATATATGGTAAATATATATAATAGTATTGTGCTCTGTAGCATAGATAAGCAAAGAAATTCTATCTAAATTGATTTGTAATAATGACCACTAGTTCTTGTTTAGTCTGTGATGTTACTCATAAAGGTTTTATTTTTATTATGTAAATATACATTTATCAAATATAAAATGTTTAGGATAAAATGCTTTTAATTTCTTGGGCTTGAAAGACATATATTTCCAAACTTTTCTTCCTTTTTCTTTTCCTTTTTTTTTGTGGGGAGAGTGACTGGACTGTGGACTGAATCCAAGACTTCATGCATTCTGCCTGGTAAGCTATGCCCCAGTTCCCACTTGTTTTTTTCAAAAGCACCAATTGTCTTAGACATTGAAAATTTACAATTCAACAGAGAAAAGGAAGTTGACACATTTTTAAAATTTCTGTTTTTGTTTTGTTCTGATTTGATGCTGTGAAGAGTCTCCTGTCTCTGCAGAGGGAATGCACATGTTGTACAGTGATTTCTTTGGGCAGATGGATGAATCATCCCGAGACTCAGTTTAACAGTGTGTATGATGTATGTGGTAGATACATTTAGGGTGGCCTCTATCATTGTCCCATTCATGTCTGTGAATGGTACCTTCTTTGGAATATGGGTGGGACTATGTCCTGTGCTTCTAACCAATAGAATATAGCAGGCCAATATCATTACTGTGCTTACAGTATGACATATACAAGTCTTGTAAGTAAATATAGATGAAAGTCTCTCTTCACTAGCTCTGAAGAAACAAACTCCTCTCAGAATTCACATTGCTGAGGAGCTGTGCATGACCCTTAGGAATACCAGCTGCAACCAGCAAGCAAAGAGACCCTTAGTTTTGTAACCCCAGAGAAATTAATCATTCTAACAACCTAAGGGAACTTGGAAGTGGGTCTTTCTACACTCAAGTCTCTGTTAAGACGAACCCAAGATGCAGCCTGGGAAGACTGAAACAGAGTGCCAGCTCAGATGTGCCCAGCTTCTGATCTATAGACATTATGTTGTTTAATGCATGCTATTTAACTGACTAAATTTGTGGTGTGTTTGTGCATGAATAAAAAATAAATACAATGTAGATCTCACGCACACTTCATAATGGCTGATACAGAGAAATGAGGAATGGATGGGAAAGACTCAGCCGAGGGCCTGACATATGGTAGGCATTAACCATATTACCTTCCAAGAGTTTCTCATGCAGGCAGAATGCTGCCCAAAGTTTGAGTGACCTCAACTTAAAACCAGATCAGCATATAAAGGGAGCAGGAACAAGTGATACGTGGGCCTGCATGGAGATTAATTACATGTATTAACACTTGGCTGATGGTAACAACAGTCAAAATGAAACTCTAAAGAAAATTATACAAGATGATTATGATTAGTAATACTGTCGTTTCTCACCAGGGGTTTTGTTTGCTTGTTTAAGCCTCTTGTTAAGTTCTTCTGTGAAGAACTTTCAAATTTAGGGAGCACCAGTGAGCCACATTTGCCTCCTGGTGAATTAAATACTTTGCTAATGAATGGTGAGTGAAGTCTGGGTCTTCAATGAAATTTGACCCAAACTGTTCTTTTGAATTCCTGCTTCTATGTGTATTTGAAGAAAGAAACCACTACCATGAAACAGCTTTCAGAAACATTAAGAAGTTCATCTAATATACTCTTATGTGGTGCTGCATTTCATAGACAATTTCACACAAATATAAGGGGACCATAGTCCCCTTACCCCCCATTTGTCCCCACAGACTCCTGTTAGCTTCCCTTGCTCCCTTAGACAGATATATTCCTATGTTCATGTCATATAGACATACATGATTTTATACATCTGTATAAAATCTAGGAAGCAAAAATGGGAGAAGGTATATGATAGTTGTCTTTATGACTCTAGCTTAATTCATGATTATCTCCAGCTGAAAGTGACATAGCTTTACACTTTTGTAGCTGAAAAAAATTTGCTGTGTCTATATATACCATATTGTCTTTATCTTTTCATTAACAATGGCCTTTAAAAAATTCCAAATCCTATTCATGTCTTTGAGTGTTTTAAATTTACTGATTATCTGTGTAATACAGAAAGGACTTATAATGAACAATTTTCATTCTGCTATGACAGTAGTAAGATCTGAGTAGATTTCAACAAACACAGACATTATATCATCATTTATTGGGCTCTGTCATTCTGGATGTTCCACATTATTCAAAATTAGGTCCACATTGTCATGAACTCATTTGTAAAGTGGGTGAGGATTTGCTCACATAGACAACCCCTCTTACCTGACTATTCTGCCAATAGCTAGGACTTAGCTCAACACCTCTGCACACTGGAGTAATCAACCCTCTACTCCTTGTTGTGTCTCTTCCAAAAAGCTCTATCATTCATTTTCTGTTCCCCACTTTCTTTTATAATGAGTATGTGAATCATTATAACCCATTGTGTGTGACTAGTCTTTTGTGATTTGATTTTAAAAGTAGAAACAAGTCAACATCATTTGCATATTCATTACCTTGAGAGACAAGCCCTCCATGGATTTTGTTTTTTTCCTTCCAGTCCAATGCCCCGGGCCTCTCAAAGGAGACTCCTCCTAAAATGTATTTTCCTTATTTCCATATTTCACCAATTATTTTATTAATATAATATGCCTAAGTTTTTCTAGCATCTGACTTATTCCATCTATTTTATTCATCCTTCACCTGTTTCCTCTAAATGTTTCTAATAATTATTTTTATTCATTTATTCATTCATTAATTTATTCTTGACACATAAAATAACATATATTTATGGTATACAATATGTTCTGATATAAACATAAACCATACACACATATGCACACAAATTGTAGAATGACTAACCAAGCTAATTAACATATCCATTACTTCATGTTTTATTAACCATAGTCACTGCAATTTATTTATTTATTTATTTATTTTATTTATTTGTTTACTGAGACAATGTCTCACAATGTAGTACTTGCTGGTCTAGAACTTACTGTATAGACCAGGCTGGCTTCAAACTCAGAGAGGTCAGCCTGCCTCTGCCTCCTGAGTGCTGGGATTAAAGGTGTGTGCCACCAAGCCCAGTGTCACTATATTTTACAGTAGATATCTCGATCATAACCTTTCTAAGAAATTTTGAATAATTTTATTAACATCTCTCCAATTGTTTGTATCCTCCCAACCTCTGGTTACTAATGTTTTACTCTCTGAGTCTATCGATTCAGCTTCTCTTTTTTTTAGAATTTCATACGCAAACGGATCATATAACTCATACAGCATTTGTTTTGACGTGCCTGGCTTATTTTATTTACATTATATTTTACATGATTACTTTTAACCTTCATATTTTATTCAAAATTGTGTCCTGCTTACTCTCTATTGCTTTGATAAGCACTGTGACCAAAGTCAACTTGGGGAGGAAAGGGTGTATTTCACCTTCAGCTCGTTGCTCATCCTGGAGGGGAGCCAAGGCAGGAGCTCAGGGCAGGAACTAAAGTTCAGACCGTGGAGGAGTGCAGCTTGCTGGCTTGCTCTTCTAACCTGCACCCAGCCTGCTTTCTAAAGCAACCCAGGGCCACCTGCCTGGAGTGGCACTGCCCAGATTGGACTGGGATGTCCCACATCATCAACAGTCAAGAAAATGTCCAGACATGGCCATAGGTCAATCCAATGGAGGGAATTCTTCAGCTGAGGTTCTCTTTACCTTGGTGTGTCAAACTATCCAGCACCATTGACCCCTTGTCAATTTGAAACATAACACATCACTATTAGACCCCAATCTTTCCATTTCCTATCCCTAAGATTTGATGTTAATATTAATATCACAATATAAAACAATACAACCTAGAAGTCCCACAGTCTTTAAAAAATTCCAGCAGTAGCCAGGCACAGTGGTTCACACTTTTAATCCAAGTACTCAGGAGACAGCAGCAGAGGCAGGCAGATCGCTGAGATTGAGACCAGCCTGGTTTACATAGTGAGTGCTAGACCAGCTGGGGCTATAGGTAGACCCTATGTCAAAAAGATTTTTTAAAAAATCCAACACTTTAAAAATTCAGTCTCTTCCAGAAGTCTCTTAACTGTGGGCTCCTGTAAAATCCCAAACAAGTTATATACTGTCTTATTTCAAAAGGAAAGAACTTGGCACACTTAAGCAAAACCAAAGTCTAGCAATGAAGCTCAGTTTTGGACATCTGGGACTCATGCACAGTCTTCTGGGCGCCAAAGGGCTTGGGAAGCTCCAGTTCTCTGACCCTGCCATCCATAGCACACGCAGCCTGTTTCATAAAGATTCAAGCTGGCTCCACTCCACACCTGCCTCTGCCCTTGGTTGTTGTCCCATGGTCTTGGCGTCTCTAATATGCTGGGGTCTCATCTGCGACGGTGGTTGCACGTTCACCGGTGACCTTTCCTGTTCTCTAAGATTTCCAAGCCTCAGATTCTCTCCATGACCCTTCAATCCTGGGGGTCTTTACTGAAACTGAGTCTATACCTTTATCAGTGGCCTTTCCTGGCCTCTTACAGTGCAAAACCTCAGAGTCTCTGGGTGACACACTCTCTCCTCCAACACAAGTATCACCTTGGAGACTCTTACACACTGACAAGTTATGCCAGAAGTTTGATGTGCAGCCTTGCCCCCACCCTCACCTTTAGCCCATAGCCTCTGTGAGCTGACCCCAAGGAAACATTTCCCAGAAGATTCCACCTTGATGATCCTGGTCTCCTGTTATTCATGGCTGATCTTTTAGCCCCAGTGACCAGCATCAATTATCCCAGTAAAGCAAAGGTTTCACATCAGTGGTTCTGGTCTTTTCTTAATCACAGCTGATTCTTCAGCCCCAGCCAACCATAAACCACAGATTATTAATTCAAAATATCACATAAATGGCCCTGATGATCTTTGCTTCCCTTGAAACTTCACAAGCCAGAGCTCCATCATCTACATTTCTCTTCAGCATACTTTTTTCAAGCTCCATAGCAACAGTTCGCAAAGCTCCAAGCACTCAATGGCTTTTTACTTATTTATTTATTATTTAATATTTTATTTATTATTTTTATTTTATATTTATGTATGTATTGCCTGCATGTAAGTAAGTGCACCCGTGTTATGCAATGCCCATGGAGGACACAAGAGGCTGTCGGATCCCCTGGAACAGGAGTTACAGACAGTTGTTAGAACTGCTATGTGGGTGCTGGGATTTGAACCCAGGTCTTCTGTGAGAACAGTCAGTGTTCTTAACTGCTGAGCCATCTCTCCAGCCTCCTCAATGGCTTTTTAAACCCAGAGTTCCAAATGTTTCAACAATCCTCCCCCCAAATAACATGGTCAGGTCTGTCACAGTAATAACCCACTATTAGAGTACTGATTTCTATCCTAATTACTTTCTACTGCCATGATAAAACACTGACCAAAAGCAAGTGGTGTAGGCCAGAGCTGAAATCGAGACCATGGAGCAAAGCTGCTTACTGACTTGCTCTTTTGGCCTATGCTCAGACTGCTTTCTTATACAGCATAGAATCACCTGTCCAAAGGTGATACTGCCTACCTTGGCCTGGGTCCTCCTACACCACTCATCAATAAGAAAATACCTCACAGACATGACCATAGCTCAATCCAATGGAAGAAATTCCTCAGTTGACGCTCCCTCTACCTAAGTGTGTCAAGTTGACAGCTGAAGCTATCCAGCACACAATGTCAGATTCCCTTCACCTAAGAGGCTGAATAGTATTCCTTTGCATATATAAACTGCACTTTCTTCATTCATGGATGAACACTTATTTTGGTTTCAAATCTTGGTTTATAAATGACTATATAATGAACACAGGGGAGCAAATCTTTCTTTACATACTGATTTCAGTTATTTTAGGTGTATAGCCAAAAGATTTATGTAGGATATATGGCAGGTCTGTTTTTTGAGGAATCTTAATATAGTTTTTCATAATGACAGTATCAATTAACAGTCTCATCAATACTGTATAAAGAATCCCTCATCAATATTTGTTTTTTTTCTTCTCTTTTGGATGATAGCCGTTCAGACTTGTCTGAGATGATATTATGTGGTTATTTTAATTTTCATTTCCCTGAACATTAGCAGTATTGAGCATTTTTTTCATACAATCGTCGGCCATTTGTAAATCTTCTTTTAGGAAATGTCCATTTTGAAATGACATTGTTTCTTGACATCGAGTTTCACATATGGTTTGGATATTTGGCTCTTTGGCAAATTTGTTGCACACAGATATTTTCTGCTATTGTATAGGTTATTTTTCACTGTTTCTTTTGTTGTATAGAAGCCAAATTTTTGATATAATGGCATCTTTTTCTTTTCACATTTTTATATGTATTTCATTATCTCCCTTAATCTGGGTTAATAATTCTAGATTTGGTTTTGAGGGCCTGTTCAGATGTGTGCGTGCGTGTGTGTGTGTGTGTGTGTGTCTAGGGTTTGTGTATGGGGGTACAATTTATGGATAATCTGGATTAGAGGTGCTGTTTTTAGGGATTACTAACCTGCCCATTCCTTGATTAACATCATGTATTAGTTACTTTTCTTATCTCTTTGACTACACATCTGACAGAAATAACTTAAGAGAAGGTAGGTTTATTTTTGCTCACAGTTTCAAAGGCTTCAGTTCGCAATTGCTTGGCCTTACAAATTAAGCTGAACCTTGTGGCAGCAGAAGTGTATGGAGCGGAAAGCTTCTTTACTTTATGATGGACAGAAAGAAGAGAGAAGGGAAGGGAAAAGCCCCCGAGGACCCATTCTGAGCCGTACTCCCAAAATAACACCACCAAGTAGAGACCAAGCCCCCAAGATAGGAGCTTCTTGGGAGGACATTCATATTCACATACCTCTATGTCTGCAGAGGTAACTTACTAAGAAACGATGTGTGAGGAATAAACGTAAGCATTAGTATTTTGAAGTTTCGTTCTGCTTTGACATTCGTCATAATTTTGAAATAACATAAACTGAAAAATCATCTTCCCTCAGGAAAATGGTTTCATTTTATTTATTTATTTTTTTGAGACAGGATCTCACTATGTAGCCCTGGGTAACTTGGAACTCACTATGTAGACCAGGCTGGCCTTGAACTCATAGAGATCTACCTACCTTTCTCTGCCTCCCAAGTGCTGGGATTCAAGGCACATGCCACCACACTTGGCTAATTTTCTTTTAACTTTCAGTGCTTTTGATAAGTCTTGTATCACTCTGGTTCCTGTTCCTTTGTTCCTCTGTAAATAAATGCTTTTTAGAAGTATTTCAAATGTCATCATTATTAAGGTCCTGAAGTTTCACAATCATGACTTTTCTATTTCTTAGTATTTAATTTGTTATGTATTGGGTAGGCAAATATGAAGTCTTGGCTCATTTAATTCTGAGAATTAGTTTTACAATAAATTCCTCATTCGTGTTCTTTATTATTTATCTAAAACTTCTGGAATCACAAGGATGCTTGATTCATTTACATGGGTATTTAATTTACCTTCTGTTTTTTGAATTTTTGATAAAGCAAGAAATATAGATGTAATACTTCAGACACAGAACTTGGAGCACTCTAGCTGGAACTGATCTGGAAGCCTCCTCCCTGAAGACTGTCTCTCAAGGTCAGAGGATACTACATAAGCTGCCATGAGAGAAAAATCAATCAGTGGTCCCAACCAGCTTAAAGCGTCATAAACAATGAGTGGTCCAGCAGACTACCACTGTTGTTGTAGTAGTGACAATTTTGTTTTGGGGGTAATCAACAGCTGTCTGATTGGAATTAAGGCATGCTCAATGGGAGGGAACTTGGTGTGTGGCATTGTAAACATAGCCAAATACACATAACTAGAGAGGTCATAGATCCTAGAGAAAAACCTACTTTTGCCACATCCCTAGACCAACATAATTTCTTACTCTGATCATTCTAAATATGCATCCTAATATGTACAAAGTATCCCTTTCACCCCTCATCAAAGAAATTTCTTTTGGCAACAGATGGAGACTATTACAGAGTTCCAGAAGTAGTCAAATGCAGAGAATAACTGTCTGTGAGATGTTTAGCCTTAAGTGATACATCTCGAATGCAACCTTTACACATAGTATGTAATTCTCAATCTCACCAGAGAATTTTCCCTATTTAGCAGATGGAGAGTAACACAGAAACCTACAATTGGTCAACATGCAAAGAAGAAGAAGCCACAGAGTGCTTATCCCTGAATCGGACACCTATTTCAAACCTCTGCCTCCCGAAGCTCAGGGATCATTGTAGAAAAGGAGGTAGAAAGATGGTAAGAACCAGAGGTGCTGAATGACTGCAAGGAAACAGTATCTTCCAGAGAGCTTGTTAGTTACTCATATGAACTCACAGCAATGGTGACAGTACGCACAAGTCCTATGCAAGCTCAAACCAGTCAAAATCTCAGCACAGATATAGCCAAGTGATTAAGAAATCCCAACCTAAGCCAGGCATGGTGGCTCACACCTTTAGCCCCAACACTCAGGAGGCAGGCAGATCTCTGAGTCCAAGGTCAGCCTGGTCTAGATAGTGAGTTCCAGGCCATCTCAAAAAGACCAAAAAAAAAGGAGAGAAAGAGAAAAAAAGAAAGAAATCCCTACTAAGGAACTTTTCAGAATTGATGGTTCCTCAGATTGGGAGAGACAGTGTTGTACAGGGATGGAACACTTGGTGGGCCCAGTGGTGGACCCACACTAGACATTTGGAGACACAAATAAGAAAAATCAGACTCTATAGGCTGTATTTATATGAACAAAAGTACATTAAATTGGGCATGGGGGGCCGTGGAGGAAGTGGAGGATAGGGGAGGGGATCTAAATACCATTAAATTATATTATATAAAAAATCACAATAAATCACAATGTCTCAATAAAAAATAAAATTAATTAAAAATGAAATATGGGCATAATTATTTTTGACTACTTTCATACTATATTACTTCTTTATTATCTTTCAATTATTTATCTTAATTACCATTAGCAATAATTTAATCTTGCAATTATTCTCTTGTTTTCCACATGGTAAATTCATTTCTTGTGAGAATAATTTGAACTTGTAAAGTATAAGAAAACCAATCCTATGGTCCTTTGTCCAAAATGCAAACAAGTAGAATTGCACTGCACTCTAAGCATGACAAAGCACTAGGGTAAAAATGGGTAATCTGGCCAATTACTTTGTGAACTGCAAGAAAGGTGTTTTGTAGTTTCTGTTATATCATCAGTCAGCTTTGTGTAGACACTCTATAATGCAGTCTGGGAATAGTAATAGTAGTAATATACACACGAAAAAGCACTATGTGTTGCAAGGTTTTAATGAAGTCCCTCTTTTCAGAAAGTTTTGTAAGTGCATTTCAATGTATGAATGATTTTTCCTACTTATTTGGAAAGACGAAATAACTGAGATGTACAAGATAACGCATTTTACCCATGTCACCTGCCTCATTCCCCCAAATTCTCTTTTCCCTATTTGCTCTTATTTCTGAGAATTATCTGAAATTACAAAGAAGGGCCTCTCTTTCTCTAATATTTACTAGCTGTGGTCCTGAGCAAGTTAATTTCTTGGTCTCTGTCATTTCCACCAGAATGACAGCAGTGAACTTGTGTAATTGGGAGAATTTAGTAACACATCTGTCAGTGTCCTACACTGGGCTGAGTGGGCAATGCAGTCTTCAGAGTACAATTCCTTTTCCACTCTATTTTCTTTTTTACTTTTCCTATCCAGGTTTCAGTAATTATAGTTCACATTCAGTGTTTTACATATATGTATATATATGTGTATATCCTTTCACATGTTTCTTCATATCTTAGTCCTTAGATAACTTAGATTCTTCAAAAAAATATAGCCCTATAATACTAAGAACTCTTAACTCTGCTAAACTCAGTGATTCTATGAATCTTTTTTCCTTTGCAAGAGTTGCCAAAATTAGTTACATGGAACACATTTTTTTTCCACTCGTAGGAAGTTTGAATTTGCTATATTCCCCAGTGTATAAGCAAGAGTACTTTTGGAGATAATTCTCATTTTTTCATGGCATCACTAACTAAATCCCGATTTTTTTTTCTGGGAATAAATTTTCATTTTGTAGATTGTGCTTGTCCTTGGTCCCCCCGCCCGCCACTTCTGTTTGCCTCTTGGCTATTTTTACAGCTCATTAGTGCCTCCGTCAAAGGATGGGAAATGGAAATAAAAGAAAATGAAACTCAAGCTCAGGGAGTACCTATGAGACATGAAACGAACCTTCAGGGATGACTGAAAATCCGTCTGATTGGCTAAGGGAATCTTAATGACTGCATTCCAGTCACTATTTGATTTCAGACTGTTATCCACACAGAGCCGGTCAGCTACTTAAACTCAATTTTCTTCTTGAAATGGTTGATTGGGTCTCATTACTACAATGATATCCATCAGCCACCCTGGTCATCAGGCATGCTGAGTGACTGTCTTGATCTTTGAGTGGGGGCAAGATGTCGGCCCAGAGCTTTCACCCTTGTTCTGTGGATGTGCCGATTCACCTTCCACTTTTCATTCTTCATCTTCTTCTTAGGGCTTGCCATCACTGAGCAAGTTCAAATTATACAGAAACCTCTCAGGTACACTCATATCTTGGTAGCCAGTATAGCTGTAATTTCAGAGACATGGGGTGATCCAACTCCACTCACTTTTTGGTTTGAAATGAATGCAGGTTTGGTTTGTATCTTTGGATGATGGGTTCTGACCAAGGTTTCACCACCGATAGGGATCTATTTTTTTCTAGCAATTTTCTTTTTAATATAAATATCATATTCTTTGTGAAGAGATTGACTTGTATTTCAGAACATTAAAATTCAGTTTATTACAACCTGTCATACCATCTATAGTTTTCTTAGTGTTGTTATATTTTCCTAAAACAATTTTCAGATTTCATTATAGAATGGAATGTGGATGTCTAGAATTCAAGCATTTTTTCTTTAAATTCTCTCTCTCTCTCTCTCTCTCTCTCTCTCTCTCTCTCTCTCCACATGAGTACAGGTGAACTTAGAGGCCAGAAGCGCATGTCAGACCTGCTACAGTTGGGTCACAGTGGTTGAGGTGAGTGTCTCTCTCTCTCTCTCTCTTCAGCTAGTGAGGCTGGTTGGCCAGTGAGCCCCATGGATCTACCTGGCTCTACCTGGCTGTACCTTCACAGTGCTGGTATTACAGACATACAGCACCATGTCCAGCTTTTCTGCTTCAGTTATTGTTTAGAAGCAAGCACTAAACACATGACAGAATGCTGTTCTCATTTTTAATAAAATTTCTCAAACACCAAAATATTAAATTAAATTTCCTTGAATTTAATGTCTCTGAGTCCTTTCCCCCATAGAAATGCCCAGATTTCACAGTCATATTATCAATGGATATTTCAATCACCTATTGTATTAATATTGTCCCTTCCTGTGCAAATATTATTAAAGTTCCAAAAGAAAAGTGCACTTGAAAACTGCTACATTAAATATTGGCATCTTGTCTCTAATTAGTTAAAATTGGCACAATTGCCCTCTAAATTGCAGAATGACCCTGGTAAGGAGAAATTTTAACTTCATGGTACTATTTAGACTGAAAACTTTTATGAAAGAACATGCTGATGAGACAAAGAAAACTGGGAATAGGAAGAAAAAAGCAAGACAGGAAATGAATGGGGAATTTATGTGACTGGCACGAAACAATAAAGTTGTAGTTTCCCAGATGTAGGTCGGTGTGAATATGCTCTGTCCTGAACTATAACAGTGAGCCAGTTCTTGGAAAGTCTGATCTTTTGGCATCCCTCTTTATTGCTACTATTATCTTTAAAGGAATTAGACTAAAAGGAGAATGGATAGTAGGTTGGTATAGTGTAAAATTCATTTCACACCCGTTACTGGGTTTCAAGAAAGAGGCTCTGAGATTTGAAAGGGAAAGTCCCTGTGTGTATGAGGAGAAGAACCTGGATTCATTGCTGTGCTGGCAGACAAGGACCCTTTGTGGAAACTATAGACAGTAGTGAAATTAGTTAGCTCTCACCTCCAACCATTTGAAGCAAGGGTGAGACTTCCAACTCCAAGGAGCAGGCAAACGGGGTGGGGAAGTGGATTTAGAGGAGCAAGAACAAAAGTCTTCCTAGCAGCAACTTGTCATGCTCCTGTCACAGAGAAAATACAAGGAAATGACAGAAATGACTTCTCCCTCATCTTGAGCATTTAATTGAGATCTTAGCATGCTTTAAAAAATAAAATATAGGATAATTAACTCTCTTATCCTACAACAGTCAGAGTATAATGATTGTTTAGAAGAGTTGGAAAGAGAATCTGCTCTATAGTCAATATGGCCTTTATTATTTATTAGGCGCTTTATTTGATTGCTTTAAAGATTTTTTTTCTTTTTTTTCCAGAAACTTTTTCACTACATGGGTAAATATTTTCGTAGTCTTTATTAATTGATTTTTAAAGTCACATTCAGAGTTCCACGCTTTGTTTTTTCAAAGGCCAGGAATGTTTTGCATATAAATGGCATGGGGGCAGCTTCATAAACAATATTTCTGATTTCAAAAGATGATGAAAAGGGAAAAATCATCTTTGTATGGCACGCATCTCATGCACATCATGTGGACAGGGCCTTTTCCAATACACCATATAGTTTTTCTACTTAGCACTGTCATCACTCCCTCTTTAATGTGAATTTTATAGTAACTGGGATTAAAAAGAAAGAAGAAGGAGCTTTATCTGAGTCATCAACCAGTATAAATCTGACTGGAGGAGCCATTGAGATCAGAAGATCTTTAAGGTCAAGAGAAATGCTAAGTTAACTGAAATGTCTCCCTAAGGAGCCAGGACAGCACTGCCACATGACTTATTCCAGCAAGGTAAGTGGTTAGCTGAGAATGAGCCCAGGAGACAGGTGCCCTGATTCCCAGTTGTGGGCTTGCTGGTGGTCAACCTCAACACCCTTGACAACATGCTTCTTCTAGAAAAATTCTTCTCAAAGCCGATTCTTAAAAAGCCCTAATTATAGTGATTTCATTTCATCCATATTTTATTAAAAAAACCTGATATCTCTTTCTCTCTCTCTCTCTCTCTCTCTCTCTCTCTCTCTCTCTCTCCTCTCTGCACATGCATGAGAGCGCACTGTATATACTTGTAAGAGTGGGTGTGCCATGTGTGAAATCAGGAGCCTAGGCATGTGTGCTTGCTTAGAGGTTGTTGCTGTGGAGCTTCTAATAATTATGCTGAAAGAGTTGTAGAGGGCTGTTTGTGATAGTTTGAATTGAGAATCTGGTTTTTGGTAAACTGGGACTGAAGAATCAGCTGTGATTAAGAAGAGACCAGAACCAGTGAGGTGAAACCTTTGCTTTACTGAAACAATTGATGCTGGTTAGCTGGGGCTGAAAAATCAACTGGGAGTAACAAGAGACCAGCATCATTGAGGTAAAATCTTCCGGGAAGTATTTTCTCAGGGTCAGCACATAGAAACTATGGTGCAGAGTGGGCCCGAGCCTCCATCTCAAACTGGAAGCAGGATTTGGTCATTTGTAAGTCTCCTGCATGGTTCTGGTGTTGAAAGCATAAAGGGGTCACAGAGAGCAGCTGAGGCTTGGCACCCTGAGTGGCCAGGAAAGAGGAAAGTGCAGCATCAGTTGCAGTAAAGATCCCAGGACTGTAGGGCTCATGGAGAGAATCTGAGGCTCTGCATCCTGAGAGGCCAGAACAGACTGGTGAAGGTGTAGCCTCAGTTTCAGTGGAGACCCCAGCATTTAGAGATGCCAGGACCATGATGCGACAACCAAGGGCAGCAGCAGGTGTGGAATGGAGTCGACTTGGGTCTGCAAGATGAGCTGTGTGTGCTGTGGGGGGCAGAGTCAGAGAAGTGGAGTTGTCAAAACCCTTTGGAGCCCAGAATATGATGAGTGAATCCCACATGTCCAGCCTTGAGCTACTTTGCTGGACTTAGGTTTTACTTAGGTGTGCCCAATTCTTCCTTCTTGAAATAATACAGTCTGTGTTTTGGATTTTACAGGAGCCCACAATTAAGAGACTTTAAAAAGAGACTATGGACTTTTAAGTATTTGTATTTTTTAAGGACTATGGGACTATTAAGGTAACGTTGTGATATTAACATCATATCTTGAGGACAAGAAATGAAAACGTTATGTTTAATAGTGATGTGTTTGTGTGTCAAGTTGACAAGGAATCAATTGTGCTGGATAGCTTTAGTTCCAACTCGACACACCTGGGTTGAGGGAGACTCATTTGGGGAATTGTCTCCATTGGACTGGCCTGTGACCATGTCTGGGGGATATTTTCTTCATTGTTGAGTGATGTGGGAGAACACAGCCCTCAGTGGGCAGTGCCACCCTGGGGCAAGTTGTTCTGTATTGTATAAGAAAGCAGGCTGAGAATGGACCAGGGGAAAAAGCCAGTAAGCAGTGTTCTTCCATGGCCTGTGCTTCATTTAGCTCCTGTCTCCAGGCTCCTGCCCTGAGTTCTTATCTTGGACTCCCTGAAGAACTATGGCCGAGAAGATGTAAGCCAAATAGATACTTTCTTCCCCAAGTTGGTATTTGTCAGAGTGTTTTGTAACAGTAATCGAAGGCAAACTAGAACACTTATATTGGGGAACCAACATGGCAACTAACAACTGTCCCTAACTCCAGTTCCAGGGGATATGATGCTTTATTCTGACCTCAATGGGCATAGCATGACACGGGTGCACTTATGTACATGCAGGCAATACATTCAGACACACAAAATAAAAATAATAAATAAAATATTTTGAAATGCTTATATTCATTCTGACTCAAAAAGTAATCTTGCATATTTTGTGCCATAAGCAGAATCAAGATGAAATATGCCATTAAATTAGAGAAGGATTAATTAGGGGAAGAAGGGGATCCAGTGAGATGGGGGAACAAGAGAGGGCAATAATGGGTTGAATATAAGCAAATTATGACAATTAGAAAGGTAAACAACAAAGATGGATAGATGGGACATGTTATGAAGAGAATATGCGATGTGTTCTTCCCATCAGTGCTCATGTAAGCAACCGTAGTTAGACTCAGTGGGCTAAAAAAATGTCACGAAAGGAGGGGACTAGTGGGGAAGGAAAAAAGGGGCTTATCAGGAGAGGAAGAGGGGAAAAGGAGGGTTATGGAGACGAATCTAGTCAAAACACATTGCATATATGTAGGAAATTGTAAAAAGAAAACCCCACATTGTGCATGTAATTGTAAAAAATAAAAAGTGTTTTTTTTCCTAAAAGTAAATATATAAAATAAATTCAATGTGCTGAAATTTTTAACATTTAGAACATATTAGAAATCATAAAGTCTATATGAAACATTCTTTTAGAGTATGATTCTTTATCAAAGGATTTTTAATACTAGTATTGTTTGTTGCTTGATAACTCTAACATAATTTTATTTATTAGTTAGTATTAGTTTTTGCATCAGGCTCTTTTGTAGCCTAGGCTGAATTTGAACAGTCCTCCTGCCTGGGTCTCCAGAGCGCTGGAATTATAGGCCTTGTTACCCTTGAATAATTTTACTCTGTATGTGTTGACTGTACATTCATCTTCGTGAGGAGTTTTTCTACCATCATTTCTCATGACAAGGAGACGTTTCTCTGGAGAGGCTTAGGGTTTGCATCCGCCAAGTACTTTGTGCATAGCATTCATCTTGAACCCATTTCATATTAAGTTCCAGCTCTTAGTATCAACCAAAAATGCATGTCAGTTTTTAGACCAAAGATTCTTCAGTGGTTGCATTTTTTCCCTGAACACTCACAAAGATTTTCCCATTCTTCAAATGAAGGTCATGTGCATTTCTGGCAATAGCATAAATAAAATATTTCCAAAAGGAAAAAAAATGCAGTTCACAGGTAAAATGTTGGCATTGCTTTGTGCTTCATGGAAAGGGGTATTCATGTAAAAAACATTGCAATCCTTACAACAGAATTCATTATAAAATGTGTGATAATGAATGGAAAGTCTGATTCAAAAGCTATAATAGAAAGTCTTTGCCCTTCTGTGATTTTCTACCCACAGAACATTGGCACTCGAAGAGTCACATTTGGTTTTTCCTTATTTACATTTGACATTACAATGCTGTCACCCACCACCCTTGCCTTACAACAGAAAAGACACAATATTATGAGTGACAAAACAATGCACAGGAACATGTGAAATCTTGTGGCAGCATTTCAGCAACTGTGCATTGAGCTGACCAGGTGAACTAGCAGGGGCATTGCCCTGTAGCTGCCACCACTGGCTGCCTCAAGATCTAATTTTCATTATATAAACTAAAAGTCATATACAGCCTTTTGTGAATCATACACTCTCAGATCAATGGTCAGAAGAGTCCGGCTTAGCACAGAAGCAGATAATGAGGAAAAGTCAAGGAGAACAGTGGTGGAGTTAATTCATCTTTCTTAAGAATCCTTTTTGCAAAAATATTGGCTGGACCAGCAGTGAGAGTCGAGCTGAGGAAGAAAGAGAGAGACTCCTCTTTTTATTCTCCCAAGAAAATAAGGACTGAAAATGAACCAGAAAAAAAAGCAGGCAGAACATTCTCATATGATTGATCAAACTTCTTTATAAAGTTATATATCTAAAAATTTTCAACTTGCTCTTGAAAAGAATTGGAAGGCTGGAGATATGTAAATTATAGGTACAGGATGAATAAGAATATATCCAATCAAAAGCCTTCATCTTCTTTCATTTTAGTAAACCATTTCTGCACTTCTTAGCTCCTAAATTAGTTTTTATTTCTATTATAACTCATGTAATTATTAATTTGAATTTCACTGACCTAAACATTGACCCTCTATCGGTGCTAGTATGTCAAGAGTATTCCTCTTCAATTTATTTTTGGAACATCTGGATTCAAGTTCTCTCAATTATACATTGTCTTAAAAGAGAAATGAATTTGATGGATGATTTTTCACTGAAGGATATTTTTATTGAATTACTTAAAATCTCAGAATTTTAGTAATGAATTTTTAATGTTTAAAATGATGAAATGGAGGCTGAAGAGATGACTCAGTGATTGAGAGTATTGACTGCTCTTGCAGAGGACCTGGGTTCTATTCCCAGCACCTACTTGGTAGCTAATAACCATCTATAACTCAAGTTCCAGGGGATCTGACACCTTCTGACCTCCACAAGCACTGCACCTACCTACATGCAAGCAATACATTCATACACATAAAATAATAAAAATTTGATGAAATGGACTTTAGATTTAATTTTACATATATTATTTGAAAGATGTTAGTTACTTTCTTCCTACATTCAAGTCAGTTTTATCTTGTATGAATGACAAGCAGTATTAGCTCATATATTAGCTGAAGAGGACACAGCATTTGCTTTTTTATTTATAACATTTTATTTATTTTATTTATAACAAGCACAGGTATGTGTGTTACTGACACTTCTCAGAACAATAGCAAGAAGTTCACATTGTAAGCCTTTGACTATTCCCAGATGCTAGTTCCAGGTCAACTGGCAAAAGTCCTTGCCTTTTTATGTTTACCTTTTAATTAGAAAAATTTCAGTCTTGATGAATATACGTGGTTAGCTATTCAGTGGTCTGAACAGACTGTGACAAGGAGAAGATGGAAACAAGCCACAACTCCCCAGACACTGGTATTCATTCTTAGTTTGACCATAGGCTATTATCTGGAGAGGTAATAGCAAAAGTGAAAGGCCATGAATATCTGTGTGGGAAGTACATTTTGCATGTACACACACAATACAGGCATCAACTTACATTTATTAAGTTAACACTGTTTGGTTGTTCAATCTGAGCGGTCCAAAACTTTAAGTGTAGTTGAATTTGCCTACTTATAACTTCACTTTCAGTTTTTCTTTAGAGTCAGTGAAAATACATTTCTTTTTTTATTATAAATATATTTATTTATTTTTTTAGAAGAAGCATTTCATTACAGCATCATTGAATATATCAATGCTGTTGTAATACAATATTGAACTCAGTATAAACCCTGTAAGACATAAAATTGAATGAGCTTTTAATATTTACAAAGATCTCCACTTCATTTTAAAATATGCTGTTTCTTACAGAAAGACTCATTGTTTTTGCTACTAACACTGAAATGGAGCATGTGTCTCTATCTGTATGTATCTGATTATTACTAGTCATAATTGGTTGCACTCGGATCCTTGGCACTTGTGTGTGTTTATAAAGTCATTGGGTAGATTTCAATGGTAATGTTTATCACCTCTACTAATTAACATGATGTAAATTTTTATGCTTCCTCCTCAAATATAATTCATTTTTAAAAATTTGTTGATTAATTTAATGTCATCTAAGAATATCACTTAATGTGCCAATTTAAAAGAGAAATGCCTCCCATTGGCTCAAGCATTTGAATACTTGGTATATGCACATACTTGGTGGTGTTTAGATAGTCGTGGAATCTTTAGAGGTTGTCTCCTTGCTGGGGGAAGGACATCATTCAGGGAGTGGGCTTTGGAAGTTCATAGCCTCAACCCACTTCCTGTTTGCTATCTCTCTCCTTCATGTTTGTGGTTGGGCATGTGCGTTCTCACCTTTCAGGTCCTGCTGCCATGTCTGCTTGCTGTCATGCCTCCCAACCATGATGGACCTTTATCCCTCTGGAACGATAAGCCAAAATAAACTCTTCCTTCTATAAGTTGTTTTGATCATGGTGCTTTATCACAGCAACAGAAAAGTAACTATTACACCTAACATTTAACAATTCCTGAGCAACCACTTTATATAGATACTGCTATATTATTTTAACTCATGCAACCTTATTTGGTAGCTTCTATTTTTTATATTTTATTATTATTTTTATATTATGTGTATGAGTGTATTGCCCGAATGTATGTAAGCACACCTGTGTCATGCAATGCCAACAGAGGTCAGAGGAGGGCATTGGATCCCTTGGAACTGGAGTTATAGACAATTGTTAGCCACCATGTAGGTGCTGGGATATGAACTCAGGTCCTCTGCAAGAGCAGCCAGTGCTCTTAACCACTGGTCACTTCTCCAGCCCCATAGCTTATATTTTTATGAAGTTTATTTTACATAAAGGGAACTGATGTTCTAGTAGTTGTAGAATTATGATTTGAAATTAGGCCATTCAAAACCCAGAAAAACCCAGCGCCCACATGGTGGCTAACAACTGTACATAACTCCAGTTTCAGGGAATCTGATGCCCTCGTCTGACCTCTGTAGGCATTGCATGACATGGGTTAGTTACAGACGTGCAGGCAATAATAATAAATAAAATATTAAGTTATAGGCCCTAGAGAAGAACCTGCTACTAATATTCTACTAAATGAACGTAGTATTGAAATGACTCCTAATAACTTATTGCTATTTAGTGCATCTCTCAGCTCTCACCAGAGAAGCTTCTTATTGTAGTAAATGACAATTAACACAGAGCCCCACCACTGGTCAACAAGCAAAGAATAAGAGACTGTGGAGTGCTCAGCCCTAAATGGGACATCTATATCACAGCTCTCTCTCTCCAAGGCTCAGGGAGTGTCATAGAAGAGAGTGTTAAAAAGTTGCAAGAGACAGAGATGGCAGATGACTACAATGAAACTGTTCTGGACACAACAGGAAAATTGCTCATATGAACTCACAGCAATTGAGACAGCACAGGTAAGCCCTGCTTAAGCTCAAGCCAGACAAAATCACAACACGGAGCGCTGAGGTGGGCTTGAACGCCTACCCCTAGCTGAGGAGCTATTGTCATCTATTTGGTAGCTGCTAGGAGAGGGAGAACAAATTTTCTTTAAGGATGTGAACCTGGTAGGTCGACCACAACCCAGGGCAGTTTCAATAATAACGAGTATTTGAGGAAAAAATATTGGACTTGAGGGGTGGGGAGAGAACATGAGCTGGGGTGGGTAGGGATGTGGGGGTGAATTTGGGTGGAGGTGGGGTGGGGGAAATATGATCACAATACATTGGAGTTCTCTAAGAATGAATAAAAATATTTTTAAGGATGGAGAGATGGCTCAGTGGTTAAGAGCACTGGCTGCTCTTGCAGAGGACCTGGGTTCTATTCCCAGCACCCACATGGTGGATAACAACTGTACATAACTGCAGTTTCAAGGAATCGGATGCCCTCTTCTGACCTCTGTAGACATTGCATGACATGGGTTAGTTACAGACATGCAGGCAATAATAATAAATAAAATATTAAAAATATTTAAAAACCTGGAAGATAACATAGCAGACATGCCACAAACTATGAGAATGTCACTGAATAACTAATGTAATGTGTGGATACAATCTTCCTACATTTAAATATGTACCCTTATAATTTTCACACATTTCTTTAACTGTCATATATATATATATTCTACATTTTTTGAAAAATCATTTCTTTGAATTTGAATCTAGACATTATGAGTATTTTTGCTATAAAAGAGATATTTGTGTATATAAGAATTTTGAGGCTTTTTTTCCTTTCCTTTTTCAAGAAAAGAAAATTGTTGAATTCACTTAGCTTTCTGGAATTTTCATGTGTTTCTCTTAAGATTAAATCACACAGTATCACTTAAAGTTGTCTTGGTTCCAAGAGATAGAAAGCACTTGAGCTGATGTAAGTTAAGAGAACAATAGCAAAATATTGACTTCTACAACTATCAAGTGTAGATAGCTGGAGGGAAAGCTGAATTGAGCCTCTAGTGACATCTCCAGGACCTATTTCTATCTATATGGTAGTGTCACACTAGCTACCAACAGGGTCAGTTTTTATACTCTGAGGAGAAGCATCAAACCAAGTCAAACAAACATGCATACCTCAGCCTCCCAGAATTAATTCTACTGAATCTGACTTTGCCTTATGGGTAACTGGTCCATGACTGGCCTAGGTGTCCACTCTTGTAAGCAGGGTTGAAGAGATGGGCATTTCTGAGTGGATTCTGAAATAAAACTAGCAAATTTTTCTAGAAAGAAAAAGAATGGGCACTCCATGGTCAAATGTAATAGTGATCCTAGTTAAAGCATTTTGCGAAGGATATAGAATTCATTCATAAAAATATAGTGATTTTGGGGCTGGAGAGATGGCTTAGTGGTTAAGAACACAAGTTGTTCTTGCAGGAGACCCAGGTTCGAATCCCAGCATCCACATGGCAGCTAACAACTGTCAGTAACTACAGTCCCAGGGGATCCGACAGCTTCTTCTGACCTCCATGAGCACTGCATGACACAGGTGCACTTACCTACGTGCAGGCAATACACACATACACATAAAATAAAAATACTAAATAAAATTTTTTAAAAAATATAGTGATTTTAGTACAAGAACACTGGGGGAAAATTTATCTTAAATACTAAGTGTTATAGTGAAATAGTTGAAAATGCTATTTTAAGCAAAAAATGGATTATGATTTTTGTCAGCTACATAAACATGATAAAATTAAAACTTTCAATAATTATAATTGTTAACCATTGAATTAAATTCTGGAATTAAACTATATAGAAATATTAAAGTCTGCATTGAATTACAGCTCTTGTCTAACCTCCAGTTCGCATTTTTCCTTCTTTCAGTTTTGAAGGTCTTATTTCAGGGAAATATCCAATGGTCCCTACCCAAAACATCATTTTCCTAATCTTATAATAATGGAACTCCCACACTGGTTACAAGGTCTGTGGGTTATGAGCCCTAGGATCATTGTCTTTGTGCATCAGTGATTTCCTGGACTGTGAGTATTGTCTGAAATATGGGATTTGTACAACCTACTTAATTCTATTACTGGCAGGTTTAACATGGGATTGTTGCAGAAGTTTTGTTAGTAGGAAAAAACTGAGAGAGAAATACAATGTCCGTTGGCAAAATAATCTCTCATGGCACTTCAGGGTCACACTATAGATGTTTTTTGCTTCATCTTCAGGTGGAGAGACATATTTGGCCAGCTGTGATACTGAGCTAAGAAATGTATGGTATCACTCCAGATAAAGTGATTCTCTCTTGGTTAGTCAACCTTCCTAAGTATTCATATAGGTTGTAGCAGTTTCTGTCTCCATTAGATGATTGATTTGTTTGGTTTTGTCATTTTATAGTTTTTATGGTTCTCACAATGAAAGAAATTTAAACTGATATTTAAACGACTGTTTAAATATCCAAAAAGGATGTCACTAGGGCCTGGCATGGTGGTGTATACCTGTAATCCCAGCACTTAGGAGGCAGAGGCAGGCAGATCTCTTTGAGATCAAGATTAGCCTGGTCTACATAGTGAGTTCCAGACCATACGGAGCTATAGGGAGACCTTATCTCAACTACTGTACCCCCCAAAGGATTGTTACTAGAGGCTAAGCAATGAGGAGAGCCCTTGGCTTGGAGACTCCAGTGTAGCTGTGTGAGCAAGAGCACCTCAGTACAAGGCTTCCTTCTGAGACATGAGCATAAGATTTGCCTTACAAAGAAATGCAAGTGCATTGTGCTGGTATTTTAATTGGGTGTAAATTTACCACTTAAAATGAATGAAAGAACATTATATCTAAAGCTACATTTCTCTCCAAGGCTTTTGTGTATTGATAATGATTGCATTTCTATCAATATGTGCTGTTACTCATGGTACTATGAGAAATTGACTTCTAGAAAATATCCTTTGTAACAAGCCTTTACAAACTGAAATTTTATGTAACCTTGTAAACTAAGTTAATCATATATTTTGAGAACATTTAGAGCCATGTTCTCCTTCTAAGAAAAACAATGGCAATCCAGTCCTCCAGTGATTTGTAATGTCAGTGTAATTAACTGTTGCAAGCTAAGCTGAATGCATAGCTTTAATCATATATCATGTTTCCTATTTGTGACTCAGTAATGCCTCTGACTCAGAACAATGTATGTGCGTGTGAGATGTGACAATGATAACAGTGAAAACAACAATGATGTCCCAAACAACATTGCCCCACAAATGGTACACGCAACATGTGGTCGTAGGTTGATGACATTGGTCTGTGGCTTTGTGTGCTGTTCTGAGTCAGTAGGGCCAAAAATATGACTTCTTCCTTTGTAAAACTGTTATCAAAGTGTGTTCATACCATGCTTGATGTGTTGTTTAATGAGAGGAGCCCTCATTATACAACAGAATAGGATAGAATAGAGGAATGGAGTAGAGAAGACTAGAACAGAGTCAGTACTGAGAGGGCAGTTCCTATTTACTTCATAAATATAATATTGGAAGAAGAAAGAGAGAAACAGAGGTACAAGAAAGTTACAAACTTAAAACATCAAAATTTGCTATGTATGAAGTCCAGGATTGCAACTCAATGTCAGAGCCCTTGCTTAGCATGCATCAAGTCTTGGGTTTGATCCCCAGGACCACAAACAATAAAATAAATTACAAAATGTGAGCTTTATTTCAGTCTTGACATCTCTACATACTCATACCCACACAGGTAAAAGTGTAATAAAAGTTTTGTAAGACATGAGAAAAAAATATCCCCTCTTACCAATGATTTGCAGCACTGTACTGGAACTGCTATCTAATACAATAAGACCAAAAAGGGAAATCAAAAGGGACAGAGACCAAGAACTAAAAAAGAACAAAGAACTATAGGCAATCTATGGTTGCTGAGAGGCAGTCTCCTGATAGGTTATTTAATCCTGAGTGATGAGTCCTAAAACATCCACATAAAAGCAGTATGAAATGGGTTCAGTATGTATATATACATAATAACAGTAACAGAAGATTAGAAGAATAATTAAATAGGGGGATATTTAGGAGCTGGAGAGGAGAGGTGGGTATTAAAATGATGCAAATATCCTGAATTAAATTCTCAAAAAAATTAAATTAAAAACTTGAATAAATAGAAATAGTTCTTTTGAAGTATTCAGGAAGCTAAAACCAAAAGGAAGGAAACCATCATCATGTAAGAATCTTCTCCTGGAGAGAAAGCGCTAGTGTGCTTTAGTGGTTGTGGCAAACAGGGTCAGTCAGGTGAGTCTTCAGGAACCTGGCTTGTTTCAGAGAAGTGGGACAAGGCAGATTGTGTAAAAGCACACTGGATAAAGAAGATTGTGTTGGGGCAACAGAAAAGTGTCCTTTGGATTATGCTAGTCCTCCCTCTATGACAGACCCTATCAATAGGATTCAACAAACAAAAGTACAGTATGCACAATTAAAAAATAGTGCAATTGCATCACAAGTATTTCAGAGGATGATCATTAAACTTGCTGCCTTGCATAAAGTTCAAATTTAGCTGAATATTTGTATTTTGTTGGAAACTCTGACAAATTACTTGCTCAGGGAAATCTAGCTCACTCAAATATGGGAGAGATGAGAAATAATGTAAAAGGAATTGGTATTCTAGTATGCAAAATTATTCCAAAGTGGGAAAATGACCAAGCTTACAGAAAAAGAATATATGGCAGGGAAAGTTATCACAAAGCAAATAAAACTGTAAATATATACACCATCAAAACTTAAACAAACAGAAATTCAAGTTGCAAATGCAAGGAATCAGGTAATTGTCAGAGAGAAACAAAAGATGAGATCGGAGTTGGCAGAACTCCATGAAGAAATGCAAAGCAAATGGAAAAATCGTCACAGAAATAAATACACAATTAGGAACAGAGAGACATTAAATTCTGGAAAACACATCAAGGGACATAAAAGATAGAAATGAGTAAAATGACTTGAAATATGGAAATCACTAAAAGCTCTTAGAGAATGAGACTACAAAAGGCAAATGAAGGAGGTCCACTTTATGTACAAATGCATAAAGATACCAAGACATTAAAATATAGCAAACATTTAAAGATGTAGTTCTAAATTAAAATACAAAATGAAAGAACATTTGATGTCATACAAACTTATGTTACGTGTATCACAAAGACAATTGACTCATAATGATGAGCATGGACACAGAACCTGGTACAATTTTTGGGATTCTCAAAGGTAGAACAAACTCTTAATTATTATTTATAAGACCTCATATATAAGAAGTAAAACTTCAGCTGAAACTAGATATTCACATGGCATTATTATATCCATGGACAGAATGTGTAAGAGAGGGCAGGTGAGATGGCTCAGCAGAAAAGCATTTGCTGCATAAGTCTGATGACCTGAGTTGGATCCCTGGAACCTTCATAAAGGTGGAAGGAGAGAACTGACTCCATGATGTTGTGTTCTGCCAGAGAGAGAGAGAGAGAGAGAGAGAGAGAGAGAGAGAGAGAGAGAGAGAGAGAGAGAGAGAGAGAGAGAGAGAGAGAGAGAAGAATGTGTGAGAGGAAGATTTTATACCTTGAAAGAAATAAAGTCTTCATATAGTATATACAAAGTAAGGGGGGGTCTTTCTGTGAAGTTTGTAGTCTAGAAGTTTGCTTTCCTGTGAAGTGTTCATGTGTGTGTGTGTGTGTGTAAGAAATCCCAACCTAAGCCAACCTAGGGAACTTTTGGCAATTGATGGCTGTTGGGAGGGGGAAAGACAGTGTCTTATAGGGATGGGACTCTTGGTAGGCACAAGAGATGGACCCATGCTGAAGGACATCTGGGAACACATATCAGACTCCCTATCTATCTATCTATCTATCTATCTATCTATCTATCTATCTATCTATCTATAAAATGTGTGTGTGTGTATGTGTGTGTGTGTGAAAGTACATTAAATTTGGCAAGGAAAGTGGGGGTAGGTGTGGATAGGGGAGCAGATCTAAATGCCATCAACCTATATTGTATGAAAATCACAAAAATTCAATGAAAAAAAATAATGTTAATGAGTGCATATCCTACTTCCTGGAAAATAAGAATAAGGGAAGAACATAAAAATATCAATTTGAGTTAAACAATAAAATCTAAATGGAACAGACCCTGTAATATGAAAGCAATATAAATAACAAAATATTAGTGTGGGGAACTAATGTGAGAAATATAAATTTGCATATTTGTAATAATTGTAGTCAGAAGATACTTAGAGCTTACAAGAGAAATGCTATGGCACCAAAATATTGTTATTGACTATTATAACATGCATGACAGCGGGAAGAAGAAAAGATGCCACCTTTATCATTTTCTTCAGATGGGTATTGGTAGATAATATTAAAAAATAAAGTCAGCCGGGCATGGTGGTACATGCCTTTAATCCCAGCACTTGGGAGGCAGAGGCAGGCGGATCTCTGTGAGTTCAAGGCCAGCCTGGTCTACATAGTGAGTTCCAGGACAGCTGGGGCTACAGGAAGACCCTGCCTCAAAAACATCAAAAAAAAGGTGAATAAGTATAATTTAGAAGATAATACCAACATGAGATTCTTATCTTCCTAAATATCAAAACATACATGCACACAGATGCAGCAATGAATGTATTTTAGTCTTTCAATTAAACCACCAGAAAATCAGAAAATAAGATGATTTTAAAGACCATTGCCTTTGTTTCAATTACTGTTTTATTTAATGGGTTTCATCATGGTATCATCATACATATGACATTATACTTTATTATTAATTCCCCTCCTCATGACCCTCTTTCATACCCCTCCACCCTCCAGCTGGTTCCCCCTTCTGTTCTCTTGTTACAAGTATCCAAATACCTGTCTATTTTCCACTTTTCTAAGATCTCTTCCTCTCCTTATGATTCCTTTTATAGTTCTCTGACCTACAAACACATATATAGAGATACACATATATACATATGTCTATATATATGAATGAAATTTTAAATTTAGGTTCTGCATATGAGAGGCAATATGTGCAATTTTTTTGAGTCTGTCTTATTTTGATTAATATAATGATTTCAGGTTCCATTCATTTCCCCGAAAATGTAATGATTTCAGCTTTCTTTAGTGCTGCATAAAATTCAGTTATGTGTATGTATTTCCTTTATCCATTCATCTTTAAATAGATAACTGAGCTGGTTCCAGTTCCTGGTTATTGTGAATGGTGCAGCAATAAACTGTGATGTGCAGACATCTCAGTGAGGTGTTGACTTAGAGTACTTTGGATAAATATCCAGGAGTAGATGTAGTTTGGGTTGATAGTAGACCTATATTCAGTTTTTTAAGGAACCTCCATACTGACTTCCATAGAGGCTAGACTGTTTCCATTTGAACCGGCAGTGCATAAGGGTTCTTTTTTGTTTATGATCTCAGCATTTGTTATATATTTGCTTAATGGCTGCCATTCTGACTGGGGTGAGAGAGAATTGTAATTTAGGCTTAATTTGCATTTCTCTGATGGCTAGTGAAACTAATTTTTTCAGGCTTACTGGTTATTTGTTCTTCATCTTTTAAGAATTGTCTGTTTATTTCATCAGTTTATTTACTGGCTGGATTGATTAATTTCTTATTTAGTTTTTTGTTTTTTGTATACTCTAGGTATTAATCCTGTCTTCTTTCATATCTTAGAGAAAATGTCAGTTTTTTTTCCATTTAGTATGATGCTGATATAGTTTGTCATATATATCTTTATGTTGATTTGTGTTCTTTGTAGTCCTAGATCTTTTTAGGGCGTTCATTGTGAAGTGTTGTTGAACTTTGTTAATATCCTTTTCTATATCAGTTGAGATGATGATGTGTCTTCTTGGTCATAGTGTATGATCTTAATGAGAAAATGTCAGTTTTTTTTCCATTTAGTATGATGCTGATATAGTTTGTCATATATATCTTTATGTTGATTTGTGTTCTTTGTAGTCCTAGATCTTTTTAGGGCGTTCATTGTGAAGTGTTGTTGAACTTTGTTAATATCCTTTTCTATATCAGTTGAGATGATGATGTGTCTTCTTGGTCATAGTGTATGATCTTAATGTTTTCTTCAATTCAACTTGCAAGAATTTTTGAAAAAATTTATTGAGCTTTTATACATTTCATACAAGAGTTCTTGATCATATTTAGACCCCCTCCCCCATTCATGCCCCCCATCCCTCCATTGGACCTTATGTATTCTGTCATACATGTTAAGTTCTATCTAGTCAAGCATTTGTACCCAGATGTCCTTTTGTGCAAATTCATCCACTGGAGTCTAGTCAGCCTATCTAGAGGTTATAAGTAAGGTCTGCGCTCCCTCACTCAGTAACAATCAGTCTCTAACAGTTCCCAGACTAGAGTTGGCCCAGTGCCCATTTTCCTTGCTCTACTCTGAGCTCTTGTCTGATAGAGTTGGCATGGGTCCTGTGTTTGATGCCACCATTACCACAAGTTCATATGTGCAAGCTTCCAGTGGTCTGAAAGTCTCTGCTTTCCTATGTCCATGAATCAGCCCTGGCTCTTACAATCTTTCCACCCCTTCTTCTGCAATGGTCCCTAAGCCATTGGTGGGTGAGGTTTAATACAGGAGTCCTATCCAGGGGCACACACCACAGTCTCTTGTTCTTTGAAACTTGGCCATTTGTGGCCTCCTGTATTATTGAGGATTTTCACATCTATGTTCATTAGGGAAGTTGGTCTGTAGTTTTCTTTCTTTGCTGTGCTCTCATGTAGGTTTGTTTCTGGTAACAGTGGCTTTGTAGAATGAGTTTGGTGGTTCTTATCCATTCTGTTTTACGGAACAGTTTGAAGACTAGTTGGTGTTAGCTCTTCTTTAACACTTGTGTAGAATTCAGCACTGAATCTATCTGGATTTCTCTTTGCTGGGAGGCATTTTATTAGTGATCCAATACCAAATTATTAGGATTTATTTAAATGGTCTGTCTTTTCTTGATTTAATTTTGGTAGATTATATGTGTATAGGAATTTATCCTTTTTTTTCCAGAGTTTCCAATTTTTGTAATATCAGTGTTCAAACCACTTTTTAATACTTTTTTGTGTTTCGTTGGAATCTGTAGTAAGTTTCCCATTTTCATGTCTAATTTTATTATTTGGATTTTTCTTTTTTTGCCAGTTTGGCTAGGGATTTGCCAAACCTTATTTTTCTAAGAACAAATTCTTCATCTGATTCCTTGCAATTTCAGTTTTATTCCAGTAATTTTTCTTAATCTTTAGGTTGCTTTTTTGAGATCATTCTGATTTTTAAAAGGTAAGTGCCTCATAGCTATAAACTTTCCTCATAGAACTGTCTTAGCTGTATCTTAGAGGTTCTAATAAGTTGTGTTTTTCTTTTTCTTTTTCTTGTGTGTAGTGTATGTTTTTGTACATGTTCATTTGAGTTTATGTGCATGTGTAAATGTGTATGCACTTGTATGTAGAGGCCAGAGGTTGACACTGGGTGTTTCCCTCAGTTGTTCTACACCTTATCTTTCTAGTTAGATTTTTTGAGACAATTTTTATGTGTAGCCCTGGCTGGACTGACATTTACTACTTAGACCAAGAGTTTGGGAGTTCTTCTGTTTCTAACTTTTGAATAATTGGAGAAGTACTGGTTGTACATTATCTTTGAATATTTGGTAGAATTCCACTGTGAATCCATCTGAACCGGGGCTTTTTTTAAGTTGGGAGGTTTCGTATTGTTGTTTTAATTTCCTTATTTGTTATGGGTCTGTTTAAGCTGTTAATCTCTTCTTGATTTTAGCTTTGGTGATTTCCATGAATTTAGAAACTCATTCATTTCTTCTAAAATTTCAAATTTTATAGGATATAGGTTTTTTTTTCAATAAAATATTTTTTTAAACTCTATAAGACATAAAATTAAATGAGGTTCCAACGTTTAAAAAAGATCTCCACTTCATTGTCAAAACACACAGTTTCATACAGAAAAATTCATTCCAAGGCAATTGACATTGAGACGTTTTCACATACATTTCTAATCTCTATATACATGACTATCACTGGTCACAGTTGCCCACCTTCTGAGCTCCTCGGCATCTGAGCATGAATACAAACTCGTCAGATAGACAGGATATAGGTTTTTAAAGTATTCCCTTATAATGTTCTGGGTTTTTTGGTGCCTGTTGTAATGTTTCTTCTTTCAGCTCTGATTTTGTTGATTTGCATTTGTTCTTTCTTTCTTTTGGTTAACTAGGCTAAGGGTCTGTATATCTTATTATTCTTGTATGCATTCTTTGTTTCTCTATCATTAATTTCTGCTTTGATTTTTGTTATTTCTTGTCATCTGCTAGGTTTGGGTCTTTTTTGTTCTTTCCTTTCCAGGGTATTGAGTTGTACTGTTAAGTCATTTATATTTGCTCTTTCTGATTTTTTTAATGTAGGCACTTAAAGCTATAAACTTATATCTTAGGACTGCTTTCTAAAGTGTCCCAGAGGTTTTGGTGTGTCATTTTATTTAGTTCTAGGAATACTTTAATTTCTTTCTTAATTTCTTCTTTGACCCATTCATCATTCAGGAGTGTTTTGTTTAATCTACATGAGTTTATATAGTTACTAGAGCTTCTGTTTGCTGTTGATTTTAATCTTTATTGTGTTGTGGTCTGAAAGAATGCGTGGAATTATTTCAGTATTTTTGTATTTGTTGAGGTTTGTTTTGTGCCCCAGTATGTAGTCAATTTTAGAGAAACTTTCATAGGCTGCTGAGTAGAAAGTGTACTCATTAGTGCTTGTGTGGAATATTGTGTAGGTGTCTGTTAGGTCCATTTGACATAAGATGTCATTTAATTCAGGTGTCTGTTTATTCTTTGTCCAGTTGACCTGTTTATTAGAGACCCTGGGGTATTGAAGTTTCTTTTTGCAACAGATAGAGGCTATTGCAGAGTTCCACAACTGGCCACACACAGAGTGTGTGTCTGATAGACACCCAGCCCTAAGTGGACATTTACAATGAAGTCTATATACTTAAGGCTCATGGAGCCTAGTGGAATACGGGGTAGAGAGAAAACTAATGCATCCCTCATGCCACAGAGTGTGATGCACACAGAAGACCACAACTGCCCAAGGCTTACAGAATAAGAGACTGAAGAGTGTGTGTCCCTGGATAGGACTCCTATGTTAAACCGCACCCACCCATAGCTAAGGGATCATTGTGGAAGACAAGGTAGAAAGACTAAGAGCCAGGGTTGGTACATGAACATAGGAAACAGAGACTTCTAGGCTTCTGGGAAATTGCTCATATGAACTTGCAACAATAGTGACAGCATGCACAAGACCTATGCAGACTCAATCAGACAAAATCCCAGCATACAACTGGGGAAATTGGCAGCAGACCCTAACCTTAGCTGAAGAACTGTTGGCAAGTGATTACTGCTCAGTGAGAGAGAGTTGATCTTCCCTCAAGGTAGCCAAGGAGTCAAGGTACTGACTCTAGATGGGCTGACCAGACTCTAGTAGATGAACTTATACCAAGGGACATCTGGATATAATAGCTTGACTCAATAGACCTAAACATATATGACAGAATGTGTGAAATCTGGTGGGGGGGATATGGGGTGTGTGGATAAGGGAGGGATCTAAATATGATTAAGATTTATTTTATGAAGTGCACAAAAATTCAATAAAAATACATATTAAAATGCCATGAAGGGGAAAGGAAAAGAGCAAGAAATGAGAAAACAGAAAGAAGAAAAAGGGAAACCAAATGAACAAGAAACTCGTTTTTCAATAGTTAAAACACCACATACATAAGTATAAGAAGGGGAATAAAAAGGCTTTGGGAGACTTGCTTTGTGTCCTAATATGCGGTCAGTTCCGGGGAAAGTTCCCCAGGCTGTTGAGAAGAAAGTGAACTTTTTGGTGTTTTGGTGGAGAGTACTGGAGATGTCTGTAAGTTCATTTGATTTATGGTGTCACTTAACTCCAGGGTTTCTCTTGTTTTTGTCCAATTGACTGGCCTATTGGTGGCAGTAGGCTATTGAAGTCACTATGAATGTGTTGGAATCAATGTGAGATTTTAGAGCTAATAATGTTTCTTCTATGAAATTGGATGTTCCCATGTGAGATGCATATGTTTATGATAATCATTTACTCGAGTGATTTTTCATTTAATGAGTATAAAGTGACCTTCCCTATCTCTTCTGGCTAGTTTTAGCTTCAAATCTATTTTGTCAGATATTAGAATAGCTACACCTGCTTGTTTCTTGGTTCCTTTAGCTTGAAATACTTTTTTTTCCATTCTTTTACTCTAAGGCTGTGTTGATAACTATGGGTGAGGTGCATTTCTTGGAGGCAACAAATTGAGGAATCCCTTTTTCTAATCCAATAGGTTAGTCTGTATTTTTAGGGGAAAGTTGGGACCATTAATAATAGAGGTTTATTATTGACCAATGTTTATTAATTCCTGTCATGTTGGTGTCACACAGTTTTCTTAAGCCTATTTTTGTTGAGCATTCTGGAATAATTTATTTATTCTTTATGCCTTCCTGAAAGCATTCAGTATTTTCTTCTGACCAAAGTATTTCATTGAGTATTCTCCGTAGAGCTGGTTTTGTGGACATAAAGTCCTTAAATCTGTTTTTACATGGAAAGAATTTCTTTTTCCTTCCATACAACTGATAGCTTTTCTGTGTGTAATAGAATGGGCCAGAATCTGGCTTTTGTGACTTGAATGATATTGGTCGCTGCCCTTCCAGTTTCCACTGTCTCCACCGAGAAGTCAACTATTATTCTGATGGTCCTGACTTTATGTGTTGCTTGATCTTTCTCTCTCACAGCTTTCAATATTATTTTGTTCCGTACATTTAGTGTTTTGACTATTATACAATGTGAGGAATTTCTTTTCTGATCCTATCTGGTGTACTCTATGCCTCTTGGCTCTTGTACTCTCTCTTTCCCTAGGTTTTCCATAGTGATTTTCTTCTATGATTTTATTAAAAATACTTTCTGTACTTTTGACCTGGGCTTCTTCTCCTTATTCTATGCCTATGAGTCATAGGTTTGGTCTTTTTAGTGTCCCAGAGGTCTTGCATATTCTGTTTCTGGGTTATTTTAGATTTGACATTTTCTTCGACTGAGCAATCCTTTTCCCCAAGTTTCACATCAAGATCTGATACTCTGTAACTTTCCCTCCACTCCCTTTTTCTTATTATTTCTAAGCTTTTTTTTTTTTGAGCTTGAGTTCCTGAGGTTTTTATTTCAAGTTTTATTTCATGTTGGCTTTTCATTAGAGAGTCTATCTTTTTATTGAATTCTAATGTCATGGTTTGATTTGATGTGATTATTTTATTCAACTGTTTGCATTTTCAGTCTTCATTCAGGTTTTTATTCGTATCCTTTTTGAATTCTTTGAATGTATTTGTAATCGCTCTTTTGAAATCATTATCTTTTATATCCACCAGATTGTCATTTTCTGGAAACGTTATGATGGAGATGTTAATTTCTGTAGTAGCCATATTATCGTCATTATTCGTTATGTTTTTTTTTTTTTTTTTCGACGAGACCTAGGCATCTGGACTTGGTGGCTGTGTGTCTTTTTTATGAGTAAGTGATCTTGTCCTTGTTGAATGTCCTTTTGTTTACCATTTCTCTAAATTGTCAGTTATAGTTCAACTGAGTAAAACTTGGTGTTTTGTTTGGGGGCCACTTTATGGTTCAGTAAGCTATAAAAACCTATGTATGAGACCTAAGTTAAGTATTTAAAGATTTTGGGTGAAAATATTATTCATAATGTGGAGACTTCAATCAGATAAAATAAACTTTGATTTTGTGAGAGAACTGAATCCATAGTTTCTATTCAATAACATGAAAACACCCATTACCGGAAAAATTATTATCATCAGCAACGCAGGGATTCAACAGCTAGCTTGGGGGGATGAGAGGAAGAAAGGGGGAGGAGTTTGTCATCTCTTGTCTTTTAAAAGTCAATTATCCAAGCACAGTTTTAAAAAACAAAATAGTAAATAAGCAAACACTCGTATTTATATTACAAACTCATTTGTTTTTATATCAGCTTGAAATTTTGAGTTAAAATATGATAACAATATGACAGCTGGGTACAAGAAAATCAGTTGGGATCACCTATTCATTTGCAAGCCATCTGCTTAGTACATATAACAGTTATACCAAAGGTAAGCCTGAGGCAAGAGCCTGGATATTTAAAGTTCAGTGTTAAAGAGCTATAACTCAGTGTAGTGTACCATATTAAAGTGTAAAGGACTAAAAGACAAAACTGAGACACTTAAGGGTGATAACACAAATAATGTATGAGCTGTGTTAATGAAAATTTCATTCTTAACTTCTTCCATAACCAGATGGAAGAGAAGAAAGATGTGAATGAATGTGTGCGAATGCAGGAACATGGAATTCATTATTCAATGGCCAGGCAAGAAATGCAAAGCTGTTCTGCAGCAATAGTACTGGGTTCAGTGAAAACGCTGCAAATGAGGCTGAAATGTGTTTTGTAGTTCCATTGTAAAGAATATATCTTCTACTAAATTAAAAATCGTAAATTATCCCATGGAAAATGAAAGACCACTCAAGACATTTAAGTAAAATAATTATGCTTGGGTTTTGAAGGTAATACTTGGATTGGACAAGTACAAGATAAGAGGCATTGCAGAAGGGGTTCAGTGGTTAAGAACGTGCACTGCTTTACAGGGGACCTGAGTTTGATTTCTGGGATGCACATCAGGTGACTCACTATCACCTGAGGCTTCCGCTCCGGGGAATCTGACTTCTCTGAACTCCAATGGGCACTGTTCTTACTTGCACATACCTACACACAGGTACACAGACATCTACACATAATTCAAAATAAATCCTTAAAATAGATGTTTAAGAAGTTGGTATTAGTCAATAGATCTTAAAGACGATTAAATTTATATGCCAATCTGCATAGTGCACAGAATGCCAGGTATCTTGTGAACTACTACTTCTGGGTATGTGTATAAAGGTGTTTTCAGGAGAGAGTGGAAATAGAAACAGGAGTCTAAGTAAAGCTGATTTCCCTAAGCCTGTCAGGACCAGAACAGAGCAGAAAGGTCCAGGAAGGAAAGATGTGAGTGATGGAAGCAAAGAGCAAGGCACCGATGGAATGACTGACCTGCTGGTTGTATGAAAACAATGTGGTAAAATTGATAAGACCGACAAGAGAGGAGGTAATAAATAAGCAGCAAAGTTACAATAAAAGAACAGAATTTTGAACCCACCATGTTTTAAGGACAAAAGAGTTAAATATAGACTTTGCATTTTAATCAGAAAAAAATCTGAAAATTAAAAGCTATAATCTACATATGAGAAAGCATACACGGTGTTTGACTTTATGGACCTGTGTTACCCTGCTTATTATATTTTTCCAGTTTCATTCATTTTTCTGAAAATTTCATATTTTCATTTTTATTTACAGCTAATTAAATTCCTTTGTGTATATGTTTCACGTTTTCATTATCCATTCTTCTCTTGATGGACATCTAGGCTGATTCTACTGCCTAGCTACTGTGATCAGAGCAGCAATGAAGATGGATGTGCAAATATCTCTGTGGTGGATAAAGAAACCACACAGTTTGTTTGCAGAATGCAGAGAAAACATGCTGGAGCAGTGCTGGAAGTTATTAAACAGACAGGAGGGGGAGAAAAGCCAGCAACGATCTTCCCCAGTTTTAGATCTTGCATGCTGTAATATCAACTTGATGAATAAAACAACCTTACTGGTACGATAGTGGCATGACTGTTATAGGGATAACAAACTAGTTTCTGCTTGGATGTGAGACTTACCTTGTAGGAAGGAGTTTACATGTGTATATATTTTCTCAAAAAACTGCATTGTGAAGGAATGAGAAGACTCACCTCTAAGATTAAGTTCTTTTTTTATTTAAAACACAATTCTGTTGAGCTTTTAAAATATTGTTTAGGTTATGAAACGGAAAAATAGAAACAATCACAAGTTTGGTACTGTGGACCCAAATCAAAGGCCCATGACTAGAAAAGGTCATAGGTGCTAAGGATGAACTTACTACCTTTGTTTTGTTAAATAGACATGTTGTCAAACTGTCTATTAAATTTTTATGTTTAATTTACATTAAATATTTATGTCTAAACCCATAGACTAGTGTTGCCCTCAGCCTTGATCAAAGAAGCTTTTCTTTGCAGTGAGCAGGGGTTAATGCGGAGATTCCTGGCTGGTCATGATACTGAGAACAAGTGACTGTTGAGTGTTCAGCTTTAAATGGGACACCCACAGCACTCCCTCCAAGGGTCAGGGAACATTGATGAAGAGTGGGACAGAAAGATTGTAAGAGCAAAACAATAAGATGGTTGAAATGCGCTTTTGTTGGGAGGACATGGCTGTGGCTCTCACAACAGCTGCTGCCGCCTGTGTAGGGCTGGCACAATCCTGAACCTGTAAGCATTCAGTCACAAATGGGAGAGAGGCTACGGGGCCTGGCCCTACCCAGTCTAAGACTGTTGGAAGAAAGGAAACCATTGTCTTTAGTGAAATAGTCACTGGTGAGCTACTCATGCTCTGGTACATAGCTTCAGCCCCTTGTCCATGCCACTGGCCTAGGTTAAACCCAGCTGGTTGCAAAGCAAAAATAAGGTATGAAGTGAGATGGGGACTTGGTGAGAAGGGAGGGATTGGTGGGGGTGGGAGGAGTTTAAGAGATGTCAGAGTGTGATCAGTATGTATTATATATGAAAATTTCAAAGAAGAAATGAATAAAAGTATTTTAATAATGAAATGTAATTAACAAAAGAGGGAAGTAACCCAGTGAGAGAACTGGAAGAACCTAGATCACATGTCATAGGAACAAATAATTTAGTGAAGAATATATTATTATCAAGTGGTGCATACAGGCCATGAAAATAAAGACAGACGTTTCCACTGAAATAGCTGAGGGTTCACTGGGAAGAATTAGTGACTGATTGCGGGTAAAACTGATGATAGTGCATTGAAAGTAAATGGAAGGCAACAAAGTGAAAGGAATGTGTATATATTTTCTTAATAAATTGCATGGTGAAGGAATGAGAGGACTCACCTCTAGGATCAAGTTCATTTTTAGTTAGAGCAAAATGCCTTTGAGCTTTTCAATGCATTGCTTGCTTTATTGTTTAGGTTTATGAGATGGGAAAATAGAAACAATCCCAAGGGTCAGCTATTCTTTGAAAGTCAGATGAGAATTCCCACTTATTAGATATTTAACATTTGCCCAAGTAAGTTTACCAGAAAAAACGAAATTGCTATACTGTGTCACTTACAAGCATTCTGAGATATTTGAAAAATTCTTTCCTTCCTACTTTTTTTCCTCAACAGTTTTTCTTATTCTGAGATTCGAGGAAGTAAAATTTCTCAGCTTACATGGCCTTTATAGGTTCTGGTTTGTAATTTTGGAAAGATTTCAGTTTGATCAATAAAATAATTTCCCTCCCTCCCTGCCTCCCTGCCTCCCTGCCTCCCTGCCTCTCTCCCTCCCTCCCTTCCTTCTCTTCTTCCTTTTATTTTGACTAAAAACCTAATTATGATTATATTATTTTTCTTTTAAACACTTAAATACTAACTCTATTTATTTGCATATTCTTGTGCATGTTACAGCGTGCATGTGGAAGCAGTCAGACAACAGCTTGTGGGGAGTTGGTTTTCTCCTTCCACTATGTTGGTCCTGGGGGATCAACCCAGGTCATCAGGCTTGGTGGCAAATGTCTTAACTCCCTAAGCCATCTTGTTGCTCCCAAACTACAATTATTTTTATATAGCTGTCTTTTAATTTTTCTCCAATTTCTTAATTTCTATTTTATTTTTAAAATATTTTATTTATTATTTTTATTTTATGTGTATGTGTGTATTGCCTGCATGTAGGTAAGTGAACCCATGTCGTGCAATGCCCATGAGGATACAAGAGGCCATCGGATGCCCTGGAATTGGCATTACGGACAGTTAGCTGTCACATGGGTTCTGGGATTCGAACTCTGGTCTTCTGCAAGAATAATCAGTGCTCTTAAAGGCTGAGCCATCTCTCCAGCCCAATTTCTTAATTTCTATATTCCTACATTTCCACTCTCTTGGTTAGCTTCATTCTGTCATGAATATGGGTTCATTAAACTGTTGGCTAAGTTTCTGCAGTTAGACTAGAGGTTACAGTTCCCAGGTCATTTGCAATGCAGAGGTGATTGACATTTCTGAGACTAAACACAATCAAATCTTTCTTTGCACCAGGCTTCCATGTTTTACTGGTCTTCAAATGTTGATCCTCAAGTACCATGCTATGGGGCATAGCCTTTAAGAATTTTACTTATTAAAACTTAACCCACAGTCAACTTTACTTTTTAAAATATCTCTATTTTATTATTTATTTTATGTGTATGCGTGTATTGCCTGCATGTAGGTAAGTGCACCCATGTCGTGCAATGCTTATGGAGGACAGAGGAGGCCATCAGATTCCCCTGGAACTGGAGTTGCAGACAGTTGTTAGTTGCCATGCGGGTGCTGGAATTTCAACGGGGCCTTTTGCAAGAACAGCAGGTGTTCTTAACTGCTGAGCCATCTCTTCAGCCCCTCAAGTTCACTTTTTAAATATCAATGTAAATTGTTTTTTTCTCACTGAATCTCAAGAATAAGCTCACAGGAAGTACAAATTTGTCTTGTTCTTTGTTAAATCACATCATTTGCTTTCTGTGAACTACAGTTTCCCTTCTTTCCAAGAAAAATCTTTCTATTTGAATAGCAACTTGGCAAGCACAGACAGAAAGGTCTAGTGCCAATATCTAACATATGTAGTATAAAGAAATGTGCACAAGCACAACTCTGGGCCTTCAAATTGTTTAAGTGAAAGAAGTTTGTAGAGGAAAATCGTATGAAACTACATTGATTATCCATTGTTATATAATAATTCGTTCCCAAGCTTAGTGTCTTGGAACAAGAGCCATCTACTTGCTTATGAAAGAGTTGGTTGGTGCTCAGCTGGAGATACCACCTGTTGTTTTCTCCTGAGAGCCTTGCCATGGCTGTAGGCACCTGATACCTATGCTGAAGCCAAATGATCCAAGGGAACCTTCCTTATGTACCTGAAAGTTCACATGGAGAGTTGCCCTTACCATCTTGGGTTTTTGCCCCCTCAAGGGCTCTCTCATCCTGCAAGGAGTTAGCCCATAATGGGAAGTATAATGCCAGACACTATAGGCTAACAAATAAAAGCCTGATGCCAGGAATAGACTCCCTCTTTTGGAGTCATTGAGCAGGGAGACCCTATGGACCCCCAAACAATATTAGCTATTGCTATTGCTTTTGGTTACCTCCCAGAACTTGATGGTAAGACTCTATTGCTGAAGACACTGCATATGCGGGTCATAGAACAAAAAAAGGGAAAACAAGCTGGTGCTGTCTTCAAAGCTTCTTCTCTACTGGCTAGCTTTCATAGTGCTGGAAGGTGCTATGCATGCACTGGAAGAGAAAAGTAAGCAACAACCTTGACCAGCTCTGAATCCTGTGAACTATAATGAGTGACCTGGCAAGATAGGCCCACTGGTGAAATAGTGGCAAAAATGTTAAGGAAGTAGCCAACCACTTTCTGCTTGTACTTAAGGCTGGGTTCACAAGATAGAGCCCATATCTGGAACAGTTATCAGGACCAAGAACCTGTGGACAGTCAGGTCACAGGCCATGGAAGAGGACTCACTACTATTATTCTGCCAAATGGACATAGTATGAAAGTTACCGCTAATGACTATTATACTCATAGCACCAGAGAAGCTTCTTCATGCAGCATATGACTTTTAAGCAGAAACACACAACTGGTCAACATGTAAAGAATAAGAGACTTCAGAATGTTCAGTTAAAAAAGGGACACCTATATCATGCTCTTTCTTCACAAGACTCAGAGATAATTGTGGAAGAGGGGTAGAAGTACCATAAGAGACAAAGACAGTAGATGAAAACAGGTGGCAAGTGGAAACAGCATTTTCCAGACAGCAGGGCTGTTGCTCATATGACCTCTAATTAATTGCAATACCATGTACAAGACTGGCACAAGTCAAAACCAGACAAAACCAAACATGGCGGGGCATGTTTGGAAGGGGCAGGGGCGGGGAGGGGAAGAAGAAGTCTCAGCTCTAGGTTAGGAACTATTGGCAATTAATAGCTTCTGGGAAAGGGAGAGTCAGTTTGCTTTTAGGGCGTGACATTGGGTAGGCTGACTGTGCTCTAGGAGTTGGATTCACACGCAAGATAATTTGAGAACACAAATCAGACTTGATAGGCCTTAAAAATAAAGGAGAACATCAAATTGAGTGGGAATAGTAAGGTGGGTGTGGAGATGGGGGAGGGGGTCTGAAGTGTGATCGAAATGCTTAAAAAACTGTTTTAAAAAGAAGGTAGAAAAAGACCCCTCACATAATGGCAACTTTGTCCCAAGAGAGTGAAAGTAGAAGCAGCAACATGCCTTTGGACCTAGTGGTCGAAGTCACACTGCCCCACTGGGCCAAAGCAAGTTCACCCAGATTCAGGGAATAAGAAAATACACTCCCCCTATGAGGAGAGAAAAGCATTTATGATGTTGACTGCCTTAATAGGAAGCATTAAACCTCTACCTGTTGAAAATGATTTTGACTCATTAAATATACATTTTCCAAACACAATAAGCTCTGGGAGTCCCTTTGACTTCCTGGTCTGTCCTAGCATGTAAGGAGCCCTATCCATAAGCTCCCATTACTGTGAACACCATCATTATTTCCCTGCTATGATGGGCACAGCCTTCTCAAACTATAACTCAAACAAATCTTTCCTCTTATGAATTTCTTTTTGTTAGGCATTTTTCCACCCTGACCAGAAAAGAAACTAATACAAAAAAGCAGTACCAAGAAGTGGGACTGTTGCTGTGATAAACTTGATGTGGAAATATGACTAGGCTCAGATCAAAGATACTCTCTAAGACACTCTAGAAATAATCACTTCTAGGTATTTTATAATGCAGCAGTTGATGTGTTTCAAGCTTAAAGCTGAGGCAGGATGATTTTACATTTTGCTTGAGTACATAGACATGATCACTTGGCCAGCATGGTCCATAAGGTACAGACTGATAACTTACTCATTCAGGTAAAAAGGTACTGCTTATGAACTCATTGAAGTGTCACAACTCATGGGCACATGGGTGTATTAAAATAATATCTGAAAACTGATACCTGAGAACTTATTGAACACATTAGCCCAATAAAGAATACCAACACTCTCACTTGGACTATAGACAAAGAAGGACACTTAACATTAATTGTAACCATCACATCAACCTGTTATCTGACCACTTGGTGAAGAGTGTATCTAAGAACCAATAAACATTGTAGTCCTGGCTATTTCCAGGGTTTCATCTCTGCATGACCCCTACTACATGATGTACCTCATAAGAATTGCCCAAATGAACTGCATCTGACTGGTACCTCTGTGACTTTATTCTCCAAAACCTCTGCAGCATCCCTTACCTTGTGGTTCACCCTTCCAGCAGATCACCAACTGGGTTAATAATATATACAGTCACTCTATTTGGATTAGCATTCTCTCTCTCCCTCTGGCTCCAGTAAGGCCTCTTGAACTCTGCAACATTCTTAACCCCTTTGTAGTGTGTGTGTATGTGTGTGTGTGTGTGTGTGTGTGCGTGTGTGTACATGTTTGTCTACGTATGTATGATGTGTGTATAATATATTGTCTGAGAGTATTAGCAATTAAGATTACAATAAAAGACCAGACCAGTGGTTGCTAGTAGCCAGCTATCAAAGGATGTTGGTGTTACTTGGTAAACTATAGGCAGCAATACTATATCAGTTTTGCTTGTGTGTTTAATGTTATTTAATAAATTCTGACATTATGAAAAGAGGAAAAATTACTCCAAATAATATTATGAGCCTACTATGTGGTTAATCTATCATCTTTTCTTTATCCCTTGGAGTCTACAGGGGTTAGAGGGCATATTTAATAGTAGAAATATTAGTAGTAATAACAGAAAATATTTTACCAGTAGGTACTATTTATTGAGTTTCACTATGATTTATAGTCTATAATTATGCCATCTAAATTTATGCTTATAATACTTCAAGGAAAGTGTTACTATTATCCCCAGACAAAATATAAAAAACTGAGTCTTATAGAAATAAATGAAGTATCTATGGGTTGGAGAGATGGCTCAGTGGTTAAGAGAACTGACTGCTCTTGCAGAGGACCCGGGTTCAAATCTAAGCACCCTCATGGTGACTATCAACTGTCTATAACTCCAGTTCCAGAGATCCAATGCTCTCTTCTGATATCTGTGGGCACTGTATGACACAGGTGCACTTAACACACATGCAGGGAATATACTTATACACATAAAATAAAAATAATAAAAAATATTTTTAAAAAGAAACAAATGATGTATCTAAAATTAAAATGAGCAAAGGTGAAATTACATGCCAAATCTACTGTTCTGTTAAACACTGTGTTATATACTACAGTGTCATCGATGAGAACAAGCCTGAGGACTGGACACTGTTGGATTTGGAGACTCTGAGCAGGAAGACGGTGCACCAGAGTAGCACTGCTTTTTTCTACCATTTCAGACATTTTCTATTACCTGTTAGATTTTTCAACTGCTGAAAGTATTCAGAGTGATTTATTTTCATTTCAGTTCCAACACATTTTGGACTATTTATGAGTCTGTGGAGAAAACAGATTGTTGTTTTTGTTTTGATTTGGTTTATTTAAAAAAACAAATGGTTTACTAGGCAAAATTATTGTGAATATTTCCTGAGGACATCTCTTTTGGCAGACAGCCTGTTTGTGGAGTCTAATTCCCAGCAGCTCAGCAGTTGAGATTAATGGTGTGGGAAGGGTTTGAACATTCTAGGTGGCAGAATGGGTGATTTAACAGCAACACTGTGCAGATCGATCCACTCCACAGCTCACAGTCATCCTGCAGGAAAAGAGAAAAAGGGCAGAAATGGAAAAGGAGAAAGGGAGGAAAAACAGCACTACTTACCTCATTATAGAGAGCTATAGGTAACTATTTTTGTTTATATCAACTATGTTTTATATTCATCTTATTGTTTATCTTTATTGTAACAAGCATGTATCAGCAGAAAGCCTCTGCTGTCATATCTCTTGCAAGGTCAGTAATTTAGATATAACACAAATAACACTTTTTGGTCAGAGACCTAACTCTAAGTGAGGGAAAATCACCAAAGAAAGAGATGGCTGCTGGATAGGCAACTGTGGACAACCAAAACTTTTAGAAGCAGGGGAAAATAAGGCAGAGTCCACTGTTGCAGAGTGCTGAAGTCCTGATCCTCACTGATGGAGTCAACAAAAGAGGTACAATTTGACCTGGGGACTTCTTAGTCTCAGTCATCATGAAATTCCAAGACAGGCAAGGAATGAAAAACCACACCCAGATGACACCAAGATGGATTTGGATCATGAGCATTCATCTTCGTTGGCTGGGACATCAGCTCATCTTGGTCATTTGATTACCTAGGCAATGGCATAATCTTACATTTCATCAGGCAGAATGTTTGAAAGCTATTTCTCAAATTATAAAAGATTTTCACTCTGTTTACATAATCAGGAGAAGAGGTATGTGAATATAGCATGTATTTATAATAACCGTAACTAAATGCACCTGCTGTGGGAGAAGCTGTTGGTTGTGCCCAGATGTTCTTTTCCCTCTTCTTCGACAGTGTAGAATGCTGTAGTGCTTTGACTGACTCAGCTGCAGGAATGCAGGCAATGTTTCTTCATGTGACAGCCCATTCTGGCAGTGAAATCTCAGACAGATAAAAGTGGAATTATTCTGTATGTTTCTAAAAGCCTTCCTGGTAAGACGTTCAGTTGTTCTTGCCTACTAGTTTATATTTTCTTCAGTCTTGCTTCCTTGGATGTGGGCATAACAGCAATTACTCCTGTGGGTATCTGCAGTTACAAGAATCAGAATTAATGCTGTGAATTCAAAATTGGAAAAATAAGCTATCAACTTTGGGGACATCAAAATAGGGAACTGTGGACAGAACATGTGGACTTGTGGACTATATAATAGAGCTATTATCCCTGCCTTTCATGGGAAACCTTCACACAGAAGAGAAATATGTTTTTCATGGTTGAGTCACTGACAGTTGGGATTTCTTTGACTGCCATCCAACCTGACTTCCAGGAATAAAATCAACAAGAAATATAAAACATCTTTGCAAAGTACCATTAACTTAGAGATAGACACAAATTAACTCTTCAGTAAGTAGAGAATCATGATAATTATGTAGTTGAGAAGACTGTATAATAGAAAGATATAAAATTTTTCAAAACTATTTTATAAACTTAGTAAATACACAATCAAATTCACAAATAGATTTCTTTTTAAAGGTATTTTATTTATTATTTTAGTTTAATGTATGTGAGTGTATTGCCTGCTTGTATGTAAGTGTGCCCATGTTGTGCAATGCCCATGGAGGTCAAAAGAGGGGATTGGATTTCCTAGATCTGAAGTTACAGATAATTCTTATCCACCATGTGGGTGCTGGGAACCGAATCCAGATCTTCTGCAAGAGCAGCAAGTGCTCTTAACCACTGAGCCATCTCTCCATCCCCCATAATTAAATTTCTTAATATAACTTAAGATCTGATAAAGGACTGGTGAAATGACTCAGGGTAAAGGCATCATGCACAAGTATGGTGACCTTAATTTGAACCCTAGAATCCATGTAAAGGTGGAAGGAGAGGAAGGACAGAATCAGCCTCACATAGTTGTCCTTTGACTTTCATATATCATACACACTGTGGCACATGAACACCTGATGATAATAATGATAATAACAATAATGATAATAATAATAGTTTATGAAACATCTGGAAAATTAATATATATGATTACCTCCAAAAATTTGAAAAAAAGAATCATAAATAGGGACCTGTGTTTTAATGTATTAAAACATTTAAAGCCTCAGATTAAAATAATGTAACTGATGTAGAAATTCAATGGAAATCGATGAAACAAAAAGAAACAAGTATGTATGTGTGTGTATATATGCTTACTATGCATATGGGTAAGCAAGTACAAATACATGTTCGATTAATGTATATGAACACATAAATATATAGTACACATATATAAAGATACAAATGTAGCTCCTACCCTCAGGCCTCTCTTGGGTACAACCCAGCTACTCAATCCACTCCCTGGGAAATCTTGGGGCTTCTTCCCTCGTCATCTGCCATTGCATCCCTGCGTGGCACGGCCCCGGCCAGGGTCTCAGGTCAGTCCAACACCCTAGTTCCTGAGGCCAAAATCATTCTTAGAGGATTCCAGACCTAAGGAGAAAGTCTGAAAACTTCTGACCCACATTGGAATTGGGCCACCGTGGAACT
>NW_008350535.1:685089-685756 GCF_000622305.1 Nannospalax galili
ACTAAGAAAAAACCAAGCATTGCAATTCTAATATCTGACAAAATAGACTTTAAACTAAAACTAATCAGAAAAGATAAAGAAGGCCACTTCATTCTGATCAAAGGAATAATAAATCAAGAAGATATTACAATCATGAACATATATTTACCAAAGTCTAGTGCACCCAGCTTCATAAAAACAATACTACAGGACTTTAAGACCCAGATTAATCCCAACTCATTAATAATAGGGGACTTTAATACCCCACTGTCTCCATTAGATAGGTCAACAGGACAGAGAGTTAACAGAGAGACATATGAAATAAACAATACCATATATCAAATGGAATTAACAAAAATCTACCGAGTATTCCACCCAAACACCAAAGGACATATTTTCTACTCAGTACCCCATGGAACTTTCTCCAAAATCGACCATATACTGGGGCAAAAAACAAAGCTCAGCAAATACAAAAAGATTGAAATAATTCCATGTGTTCTATGAGACCACAATGCAATAAAAATTACAATCAACACCTGAAGAAGCCAAAATCACCACACGAACACATGGAGATTAAACAACACACTCCTGAATGATGAATGGGTCAAAAGAGAAATTAAGAAAGAAATAAAAGTATTCCTGGAATTAAATGAAAAGGACAATACAACACAACAAAACCTCTGGGACA
>NW_008350535.1:689956-690591 GCF_000622305.1 Nannospalax galili
CTATCTGACGAGGTTATATTCATACTCAGATGCCAAGGAACTCAGAAAGTAAGCGACTGTGACCCGTAATAGTCATATATAGAGAGATTACAAATCCATGTGAAAACGTCTCAATGTCAATTGCCTTAAAATGAATTTTTCTGTATGAAACTGTGTATTTTAACAACGAAGTGGAGATCTTTTTTAAATGTTAAAAAAAATGTATTTGTTGTTTTAAAATACAGTGTTTGTGGTAATTTGTTATTGCAGCTGTGAGGAACTAATACAGCATGTTTAGCATATTTAGCATACAATAAATGAAACAAAAGTAATTGTAGTGGGGCATAGTGCTGCATGCCTGTAATCCCAAAACCTGGGAAGCTAGAGTCAGAGGACTGCAAATTTGATACTAGCTGAGTTATATCGCAAGACCCTGTCTCAAATTAAAAGGGATTTAAAATATCACAGAATAAAATCCCAACCCCTTGAAAACTCTGTGTTAAAATTTTATAGAAATTTATTGTTGTTATACCTGTCTTTCTTTGCTATTTAACACCAAAACTCCCATATTACAATCAATAAAACACAAGTAGTATATGAGTTCCTCAGTATTTGACCACATAGTGAAACTGGTATTGAATGTTTGTATTACTATT